>NC_136526.1:26082089-26092089 GCF_053919585.1 Euprymna scolopes | reverse complement strand
AGCTTCAAAATAATACCAATCTTCCAAACAGACAATTATTTTTATTTACTTACAGAGGAAAAAAATTTCATAACAAGATTCACTCCCGAACTAAACATAGCTTAATATCAACACAAAAAAACATGAAATGCAAGGCACACTCGCATGCACGTACATATACATATACACACCAACAAATAAATCAGAACTGACACATTAAAACACACACACAGACATAACACCCTGTATCTAATACAACACATTGAACAATACCAACCCTACTTAACCTCGAAACCAACAACACTAGGAAATACCTAGAACAATAGTGTAATATCTGTTCCAACACCTCGCTCCCCCCTCAGTCAGTGGAGGAGAAATCTCTCATGATTGAGATAACTATCATCTCTATCATCCCTCTCCCATACCTATACCCCTCCAAGTGGCTCCTCTCCTCTGGGGAACGAGATCTTCCCGACACTAATAACCAATCCTGGGTCTGGCCATACCCACATGGGGAGACAAATAAATAGAAACATTAAAAAATCCCCTACGTATATTTATAAATAAACCTCTTTATCTAAACAAACATAATATAAAGAATACCCGAACAGTCTAAGACTGACACACACGAAAAATCACAATATTAAAATCTAAGAATCGAAAAAATAAATATCAAAATTGAATGAAAACACCCCTACCGTATTTCAGAGGAGCTGGTCCCCCCTCCCACCACACACACATTAGTAACGACCTTGAATCACAGTTACCTTCCTAGGGAAGCAAATAACTTTATAGTACTATAAGACAGAACATACATTCTTCAAACCAATAAAAGAAAAATCACACACACAGACACCCTACCCTATACACTCAGTTGACCAGGTACCAATGGGCTCCTCACCCCCACTCAAGAAAGAGTAAAAAGAGAAAAAATCAGAAAAACAAAGAAAGATGAATAGAAACCCAAGCAGAGAGAGAGAGAGAGAGAGAGAGAGAGAGAGAGAGAGAGAGAGAGAGAGAGAGAGAGAGAGAGAGAGAGAAAGAAAGAAACATAAGACATCAGTCCAGCCCAATGAACCAGTAATAAAAATTGGACATGAATGAAAAGTAGAATCGTTTACACATGCTTCCATCTCTAGGAACATTTCAAATGGACTATGAAAATGTTCTTTGACATTTTTAACACATCTTGAATATATTCTAAACATTTTAAATACTTTCTGAAGAGGATGCTTCACAGAACGTCTGAAACGTGTTAAAAACGATTTCAATGATTTAAAAACATTATTACAATGATCTAAAAATATAATTTACATTGAAAAACCAAAACAGGGAATAATAAAATAATGTTAAAAAAATATAGATTGTTGGTGACCAACCCCTTATTTAAATATACATCTTTCTCTTTGGAATTTCTTAACTCATTTTATATACATACATTTATATATGCATATACATGTGTGTGTGTATGTATATATATATATATATATATATATATATATATATATATATATATATGATGATTGATTTCTTTTTTTTTTGGGGGGGGGGCTCCTCACCTAAAAAAAAACAAACGAAAAAAAAACGTTGCATACATGTATATATATATATATACATATATATATATATATATATATACATATATATATATATACATATGTATGTATATATATATATATACATACATACATATGCACATATACATTTATATATATATACACTTGTGCCCGATATTATTCATACCCCTCGGATCTTTGAGATTTCTATAAGATTATTGCTCAAACCAGAAGGTAGACAATATTAAAGGGATTTCAAACAATAAATCAACAATAAGCATTTAATTTCAACTCAACAAATAAATAAATTATGCAAGTTTGAAACATCATACAAAGAAAAACAATAATGGCACTAGTTCAAAATTATTCATACCTCTCTTACTAATAGTCAATAGCATGCCCTTTATTCTTAATAACTGCCTGTAACCGTTTTGGATATTTATCAACAAGGTTTTTACAAGCATCAACACTGATTTTTGACCATTCTTCAATGCAGTAGTTCTCCAAATCCCTCAAATTTCTAGGTTTCCGCTTTTTAACCTCAGTTTTCAATATGTGCCAGAGGTTTTCGATAGGGTTCAGGTCGGGACTCTGGCTAGGCCATTCCAAAACATTAATTTGATTATCCTCAAACCATTTCTTGACTATTTTGGCAGTATGTTTTGGATCATTATCCTGTTGAAGGACCCAGTTTGGTCCTAAATGGAGCTTCTCCGCATCCTGTCTAATGTTTTTCTGGAGTATCTCCAAATATTGCTCCTTCTTCATGGTTCCATCTATCTTGACCAAACTACCTGGACCACTAGCCGAAAAGGAGTCCCAAAACATTAGGCTACCACCACCATGTTTCACCATGGGTATGGTGTTCTTTGGGTTGTAAGCTTCTCCTTTCTTCCTCCAAACGTAAGAAGCATCCATATGGCCAAACAATTCAATTTTTGTTTCGTGAGTCCACAAAATACTTGAGAAAACGGACTCTGGAGAATTCACATGGTTCCTAGTAAACTTTAGACGTGCTGCAAGGTGTTTTCCGGTGTGCAATGGAGTCCTTCTTGGTCTTCTTCCTTTCAGACCATTTTCATGCAGAGTCATTTGCAATGTTTGCCTTGATATTTTTATGCCAGAAGACTCCAGATTTTCTAAAATGTCCTTAGTAGTGGTGGTTGGATTTGCATTAACACTTCTTACAATATTCCTGGTGGCTCTAGCAGACAGTTTCCTTTTCCTTCCTCTACCAATCAAGTTGTTTGTTGTGTGGTGGCTCTGGAATTTTTTGATGATGCTCTGTACTGTTGCTGTAGGGACCTCAAATTTCTTGGAAATTGACTTTTAACCTAAACCATCCGTATGTGAATTCGCAATTTTAGTCCTAAGATCATTACTAAGCTCTTTTTTCTTCCCCATTCTAATAATTTTTTTATTCTTTTATTGGTTTTCAGTTGATATCATTTTAATTTCTGAAAAATGCAAAAAACGAAATGAAATTAATCAAAGGTTGTATAAAAGCATTCAAAATAAGAATCAAACAGGAAACAAACAGTCAGAAACTCGATTAATACTGAAAAAATAAGGGGGTATGATTATTTTTGAACATTGCAGATATTATAAATAGCTGTATATTTCTTTTATTACAAGTATCCCGAGATTTTAAAATGACGAAAATGATCAGAAGAGGTTTATTAAGAATATGTATCAATATGGACGTAAACAATAAATTCTAACAAAGTTACACCTAATAAACTCAATTTTCAAGGGGGGGGTATGAATAATATCGGGCACAACTGTATATACACATATACATTTATATACATGTATATATACACATATACATTTATATACATACATATATAGGCATATACATTTATATACATACATATATACGCATATACATTTATATACATACATATATACGCATATACATTTACATACATACATATATACGCATATACATTTATATGCATACATATATACGCATATACATTTATATACATACATATATACGCATATACATTTATATACATACATATATACGCATATACATTTATATACATATATATATACATTTATATACACACATATACATTTATATACATATATATATACATTTATATACACACATATACATTTATATACATATATATACACATATACATTTATATACATATATACACACATATACATTTATATATATATACACACATATACATTTATATACATATATATACATACACACATACATATATACATATATATACATACCCACATACATATATACATATATATACATACCCACATACATATATACATATATATACATACCCACATACATATATACACATACACACATATACATTTATATACACATATATATACATACACACATGCATTTATATACATATATATATACACACATATGCATTTATATACATATATATATACATACACACATATACATTTATATACATATATATATGCATATATATATACATACACACATGCATTTATATACATATATATATGCATATATATACATACACACATATGCATTTATATACATATATATATGCATTTATATACATATATATATGCATATATATACATACACACATATGCATTTATATACATATATATATGCATATATATATACATACACACATATGCATTTATATACATATATATATGCATATATATATACATACACACATATGCATTTATATACATATATATATGCATATATATATACATACACACATATGCATTTATATACATATATATATGCATATATATATACATACACACATATGCATTTATATACATATATATATGCATATATATATACATACACACATATGCATTTATATACATATATATATGCATATATATATACATACACACATATGCATTTATATACATATATATATGCATATATATATACATACACACATATGCATTTATATACATATATATATGCATATATATATATACATACACACATATGCATTTATATACATATATATATGCATATATATATACATACACACATATGCATTTATATACATATATATATGCATATATATATACATACACACATATGCATTTATATACATATATATATGCATATATATATACATACACACATATGCATTTATATACATATATATATGCATATATATATACATACACACATATGCATTTATATACATATATATATACATAAACACATATACATTTATATACATATATATATACATAAACACATATACATTTATATACATATATATATACATAAACACATATACATTTATATACATATATATATACATAAACACATATACATTTATATACATATATATACATACATATACATTTATATACATATATACATACACACATATACATTTATATACATATATACATACACACATATACATTTATATACATATATACATACACACATATACATTTATATACATATATACATACACACATATACATTTATATACATATATACATACACACATATACATTTATATACATATATACATACACACATATACATTTATATACATATATACATACACACATATACATTTATATACATATATACATACACACATATACATTTATATACATATATACATACACACATATACATTTATATACATATATACATACACACATATACATTTATATACATATATACATACACACATATACATTTATATACATATATACATACACACATATACATTTATATACATATATACATACACACATATACATTTATATACATATATACATACACACATATACATTTATATACATATATACATACACACATATACATTTATATACATATATACATACACACATATACATTTATATACATATATACATACACACATATACATTTATATACATATATACATACACACATATACATTTATATACATATATACATACACACATATACATATATACATATATACATACACACATATACATATATACATACACACATATACATTTATATACATATATACATACACACATATACATTTATATACATATATACATACACACATATACATTTATATACATATATACATACACACATATACATTTATATACATATATACATACACACATATACATTTATATACATATATACATACACACATATACATTTATATACATATATACATACACACATATACATTTATATATATATACATACACACATATACATTTATATATATATACATACACACATATACATTTATATATATATACCTACATACACACATACATTTATACATGTATACATACACACATATACATTTATATACATGTATACATACACACATATACATTTATATACATGTATACATACACACATATACATTTATATACATGTATACATACACACATATACATTTATATACATGTATACATACACACATATACATTTATATACATGTATACATACACACATATACATTTATATACATGTATACATACACACATATACATTTATATGCATGTATACATACACACATATACATTTATATGCATGTATACATACACACATATACATTTATATACATATATACATACACACATACATTTATATACATATATACATACACACATACATTTATATATATATATATATATAAGTAAATTCTTGGTACAGCAAAATGGAAGGAGAAATTTCAGAGGAAACATAATTTAATTTAAATACCAAAGAAACAAAAAAAACAAAAAAAAAAACGGGCAGATGGAATTATTAAAATTTCCTTAAGGCCTTATCGTCTGACCCTCTAAGAGGAAACGTCAGAATGATAAATTAAAAGCTAAGAATCGAATGAGGAAAGAGGGGAATTTGGTTTCAGTTGGAAGACCAGTGAGAAAAAAAAAAATATATATATATATATATATATATATATACTTGTTTATTGTTATATAAACATGCTCACATCCCGCTGCTACAAATAGCCACTTGTTTCAATCAAACAACAGATATCATCAGGCAGCGACTTGACTATTCAAAAGTTCAATGAATAATGGATTTTTATTTTAGGTAGGAACTCTTTAAAAGTTGGAGTTAAAAAACATAAAACACAGAACTTTAATTATAAAATGTAAAGAGGGAGGGGCAATTTAAATAAAGTTAAAAGATTACAATGGAGAGAGAGTGATTGAGAAGAGAAAAAAAAGGGGAACAGAGAAAGAAATAGAAAATAGAGAGAAATATATATATATATATATATATATATATATATATAATATGGAGAAGAAAAGAAAAGATATAAATGGTTATTATAAAGAGAATAAGGACTGGAAAGGAAAGGAAAGGAAAGAATGATGAGATCTAGTTAAAGAGAGAAAGAGAGAAAGTAAGAATTTGACAGTATATAGAAAAAGAAAAAGATCTGCGTGTCAACCAATTTATGAACAGTTATACAATTCAGTAATGAAACATATTATTACAAATACAAACAGAAGATACAATCCAAGCGTCAGAAATGAACATGTCAAAAAAGACAGCGAATGTATCCAGCCAACGTATATATCACATACGTCCACGAGTAATATCAACGCAGTTCAAACATACGTCTACAATTAATTAGGCCCTTTATGCTAAATGATATAAGTTTAAAGTTTTCGCGTTTTTATTAGATAAATATATAAATAAAAGAAAAAAAAATAATGATAAAACAATATTAAAATTATTATTAATAATAATAATAATAGTAATAATAAACATAATAATAATAATAATAATAATAATAAAAACAGAATAAAATTAATATTTATTATCTTTTTAATATAACAAATTTAGCCATAACAGGGGATTAAATAAATTAAATAGGGCCAATAATTATAAATAAAAATCTACTAATATTTATGTATATAAAAAGAATACAATACATATATGTATATATATATACACACATATATATATATATATACACACACATACACACACACATATATATATATACATACATGCACATAAGTAAAGGTGTAACTATACTATTAAGTTGAAAGTTTAAGCTATTTAAGTATAGATATAAAGTCATATTAAATCACAAATTAATACATTCAAGACCGGATTATTAATAACACATATACAAGTACACTTATCTATAAATATATAAATATATTCAGGCAAAAGAAGTAATTAAATCAACGAAATACTCAAAAGTAGCGACACACAGGTAGATAGTACCCAAATTAAAAATAATAAAATACATATGTATATACCCACAGAGAACCAACAGACATACAAACAAGCATATATATATATAATTTTATGTATACACATACATACAAAAAATACAAATATATGCACACAATCATATACTAATATACAACAACGCACACACACATATATATATACGCACACATAAATATGTATAATTTACATAAACTATATATATAGAAATACATAAGAATACAACTAATTTGGCAAGAGTACAGATAGATGCATACACACATAGAAACATACAAATGGAATGAATAAACATGGGAGGGTATACCAAATAATATAAAAATATATAAATCTAAGTACACACGGTCATAAAGTAAATACATAGACACATACATATACACATAGACACACAGGTATATAAGATAGGGGAAGTAAAGAATGAAATCAGGCGAGGAGAAAGTATATTAGTAGTATTTTAATAAATTATAGAAATCAGTGACAATTTTAAATTTATTTAAATTTTATATCTAAACTAAATTACTTAAAAGATGGTTTTTATAATGTTTGCAATTAATTGAATTTTCGTGCTTCTTATTTAATAATTTATCTCTTTCTCTAAAAGTAAGTATAAATAATTTCTCATAAAGACATAGGTAGCAAGGCGAGTTTAAAGATGAACAGGTTTTAGCTTTCTTTAAAATTTTCCAATTTACTATTGGGGAGTAACCTTGCTCTACCAGTTCATTGTAATATTTAGACAAGGAAGTTTTATTTTTGTACTCATTATTTTCAAAAGAGCACTTGTGACCGGTAAATCTTTCTTTAAAATTGTTATTTGTCATTCCTATGTAATATTTTTTTTCATTCGGATTTTCCTTAGTAGAAATAGTTGCTTGACACACTACAGAAGTAATTTGACAATTTCCTTTAAGAGGGCATTTTGATTTAATTCTACAGTTACAACTTTCGGTAGCAATGGGTGTGCTATTTTTGTTTAATATTTTGTTATTATGTTTTTTAATTATTTTTTCAAGTCGCTGCCTGATGATATCTGTTGTTTGATTGAAACAAGTGGCTATTTGTAGCAGCGGGATGTGAGCATGTTTATATAACAATAAACAAGTATTATCAGCTCTTTTTATTGAGCACTATCTAACAACCTCGTTGAATTCATTAGTCCATTACTTTTGAATATAAAAAAACCCGAGTATATATATATATATATATATATATATATATATATACATGCACATTTATATACATATATATATACACATACACGCATATACATTTATATATATATACATACACACATATACATTGATATACATATATACACATATACATTTATATACATATATACATACACACATACATTTATATACATATATACATACACACATACATTTATATACATATATACATACACACATACATTTATATACATATATACATACACACATACATTTATATACATATATATACATACATACACACATACATTTATATACATACATACACACATACATTTATATACATACATACACACATACATTTATATACATACATACACACATACATTTATATACATATATATATATATATATACATACACCCATACATTTATATACATATATATATATACATACACCCATACATTTATATACATATATATATATACATACACCCATACATTTATATACATATATATATATACATACACCCATACATTTATATACATATATATATATACATACACCCATACATTTATATACATATATGATGATTGCAACGTCTTGTCAGACGAGTGTCACTCCCTCAGATACTGAAAGTTCATGAGCCCGAAAATGACATATAGTCCTGCCGGCGAATTCACATGCTCAAGCAGACATGACATTAAAGACGGTCATTGATATACATATATATACACGCACGCACACATACATATATACACATATCACACATGCATACATACACAATACACATTACGCACACATACACACACATGCAAACATACACAAGACGGTCATTGGTATACATACATATAAATATATACATGCATACATACATACATGTCTATAAGCATACACTTATATATACCCATTTTACATACACAATGCATAATACACAAACATACATATACATACCCACATGCATGCATACACATACATATACACCCATATACAAATACATACACACACATATACACCCATATATACACACATATACAAATACATACACACATATA
>NC_136526.1:26067089-26077089 GCF_053919585.1 Euprymna scolopes | reverse complement strand
TTGTTTAATGTTTTCTTTTCTTTTTTTTTTCTTTTAAATAAAATCGATTTTCTAAGTGTCCGTTTTCTACCTAACTGGCTAAGTTCTTAGTGGTTTCACTTCTTTTAAAGCGTTTATTATGTTCATACAAAGTTAATTACAATTTTTTTTTGTTCTTATTTTAACGATGTTTTTTGGAGTCATAAAAACAATAATTAAAAAACAGGGAGCGATTCGATTTTTCGTTACTTTTTTGTTTTGTTTTTTAATTATGATAGTTTTTTGTTGTTATGTTTTTGTTTTCTCTCATACCAAATGCACTCATGCGTTATTTAAAATTATAATTTTATCAATTATCAACATTTATTGTCGTCCTGTCAAATTTTGCAAAAATTAACTAATAAATTAAAAACGAAATATTTTTTTGGCGCGAGAGATGCCATGTGCTAACAATCTCTCGTTAACTAATTTTTAATTTTTTAAAATTTTTACTTCGAAATTCTAAAATCAATCATTAAGAGAAAAAGTAATCACTAAATAAATTTATTAATCAATTTTCTTGAAAATCCCGCTATCGTTTATGAAGAATCTTTTTAATTTCATTTTTTGTTGGTTGTTTTTCGGAGGGAGATATAGTTTTAACCCCCCCCCCACTCTCTCTCCCTCTCTCTAAATTATATTTTGAAAAATATTAAAATTTATTATTTTCTTTTTAAAACCAAATCTCCCTCAGTAATTTCTTTAATTTTCTATTTTTTAGCGATTATCAAGACCCCTAAGATGTGATATACCGGACATTATTTCTAGTTCGGGTTTGTATTACTGTACACATAGATTCGAAAAAGTTGTCAAAAAACAATTATATAACAAATAAATGTTATCAAAGGCAAGATAAATTACTTTTCTACCAAACTGGATATAATTTTCGTGTTTTTATTTAATTTAACATGTTTATTCAGCTCAAAAAGCATACAGTGTTTACCGATGTATTGGAAAATTCAAAATGGCGGCCGACTCTCTCTTTAACACGGTAAGTTCGGGAAAAGGTGTTATAAATAATAAACTAGACAAAATACTATTAAAAAACCACCGAATATATGTCAAGTTATGTCACGGTAACATATATTGAAAAGGTATTATAAATAATAAACTAGACAAAATACTGTTAGAAACTCGCTCAATATATGTTACTGTGACATAAGTTGACATATATTCGGTTGTTTTTTAACAGTATTTTGTCTAGTTTATTATTTATAACACCTTTTCCCGAACTTACCGTGTTTAAGAGAGAGTCGGCCGCCATTTTTAATTTTCCAATACATCGGTAAACACTGCATGTTTTTCGAGCTGAATAAACATGTTAAATTGAATAAAAACACGAGAATTATATCCAGTTTGGTAGAAAAGTAACTTATCGGGTAACCCAACTTATCTTGTCTTTGATAACATTTATTTGTTATATATTTGTTTTTTTAACTACTTTTTCGAATCTATGTGTACAGTAATACAAACCCAAATTTTAATATTTTTTAAAATATAATTTAGAGAGGGGGGGGGGGTAAAACTATATCTCCCTCCGAAAAACAACCAACAAAAAATGAAATTAAAAAGATTCTTCATAAACGATAGCGGAGTTTTCAATAAAATTGATTAATAAATTTATTTAGTGATTACTTTTTCTCTGAATGATTGATTTTAGAATTTTGAAGTAAAAATTTAAAAAATTAAAAATTAGTTAATTGAGAGATTGTTAGCACATGGCATCTCTCGCGCCAAAAAAATATTTCGCTTTTAATTTATTAGTTAATTTTTGCAAAATTTGACAGGACGACAATAAATGTTGATAATTGATAAAATTATAATTTTAAATAACGCATGAGTGCATTTGGTATGAGAGAAAACAAAAACATAACAACAAAAACTATCATAATTAAAAAACCAAAACAAAAAAGTAACGCTCCCAGTTTTTAATTTTTTTGTTTTGTTTTTTTATTATTGTTTTATGACTCCAAAAAACATCGTTAAAATAAGAAACAAAAAAATTGTAATTAACTTTGTATGAACATAATAAACGCTTTAAAATAAGTGAAACCACTAAGAACTTAGCCAGTTAGGTAGAAAACGGGCAATCGATTTTATTTAAAAAAAACAAAAAAAAACATTACACAAATAAAAATATTTTTTTAAAAATATTAGCTGGGGGGGGCTATAGTCTATTTTAAAAAATAATATCTCCTTCAAGAACGATCATAAAATCGATATTTATTCAATAAGGGACCAGTTTTCCTACCTAGCGAAAGGGGACGAGTTTTCCCGAGACGAGTTTTCCGGAGACGAGTTTTCCCGAGACGAGTTTTCCGGAGACGAGTTTTCCCGAGACGAGTTTTCCTAAATTCATAATCTCCTCATATAATTGCTTGCCATCTATGTCTGAACTGTACACAGCTCCTAAATTTTCACACATAGACTCTAATTGTTCACAGTCAGATGAGTCAGGACCGTAACAAAGGCCTTGGACATCCAACAGAAAGCCAAATTTGGAATCGATGTCAAATAACCGGGAGAATCGATCATCCATCTCTTTGTGCAGGCGGTCTAGAGCTCCCTTCATGACTCGTTTCATTTCATCTGTTCTTGATAACCCGGCATCTCTGTGCATTTTCACCAGCCATTCTTGTTTTTCCCCTTGTCCTTCTTTTGATTTCAACGTCCCATTTTTCACAAAGGTTCTTGCCATCTTCCAAGCATTCATCAACTAAATTTCTCTTGCATCATTGAAATGATCTCTTAGGCCTTTTATGTCTAGGGCAGCATTGTGAAAATTCATTGTCTTGTCTTGCAATCGTTTTTGCACTATCTATTGGCGTAAGTATTTTGTGCCAAAAACCCAACAATGTTAGAAACTCGTATGTTAGTATGCGATTTACTAGTTGTTTAGCGTCACTCTGGGTATCAATTGTTTGGCTGACATCTTCTATCATGCTGTCTAGTACATCAACGATTTTGTCAAGATACATTTGTACAGGCTTCACTGCTTCTGTTCTAGAACTCCAACGGCTTTCTGCTTCAGCCTTTAAAACCAGTGGGACAGCATCTTTTAATTTCTCCCACCGCTGTGTGGAACGGGAAAAGAAGCTATACAATGAGTCAATAACTCCAAAGAACGAGACCATTTCTGTGTCTTGCCTGGCTGCCTAAGAAAAGCGTAAGAATATATAATAATATCAAATGCTCATGGTTTAACAATGAAATAGCCTTACTCATTTCAAAAAGAAATAGATATTACCAAGCTGGGAAGGTTATTTTACATAAACATTACAGAAACAAAATTAAGACCAAATTGCTTGCTTCCAGAAATGTTTATCTGAAAAACATAGATAATTTAAAAACTTCAGCTGATTGGAAGAAAGTAAAGCAAGCTGCTTTCCCTAAAAAAAAAAAAACAAACTTGGTTGTTGTGGGTGTTTACTGTTGATTAACACCACTTAAAACAGTTCTTTAAAAAGTCATTTGCCATTTTTGTAATATTAATTAATTTTAATATTCCCTTTTGGTGTATATTTAAAGAAAAGCGAATTCCTTATCCATGAGTTTCAGCAACCGAAACATTAGCAATGTGGGAACAACAGTAAATAAATTGCCTACATCCAAGAGCATCTTTGAAAGATACTTAACGTGCACACAAAGTGGGTTAGACACCCACAGTTGTATATATTCTCCTGAGGAATTGAACTCTTATTTTGTGTCTGTTTTTAAAAAACCGGAATTTCTCATAAAATTTGATATTGATGCTTATCATGATCTTATTTGTGTTAATGAGCCAGAATTCCATGTCAAGATGATAATGAAAAATATTCCCTCCCCTATTAGATGTAATAATTAATTTATTTGTCCTCTATGACAAGGCAAAAGATGTGAAAAAGAACATATTACCAAGTTTGGTTAATCTTGGCCGTGTTAATGTTACTGATAAAACTTCGTAAAATCAGTAAAACCACGTCCCTTTCCTCCTAACCTTAAGTCCTGATGGTAATACGAATAATGAAATTTAATAAAATTAACAAAAGATAAAAAGTATATGCGATGTGGATGTAACAGGGTTTTTAATAGTTAATTTAGTGAATATAATTCTGGCATTTTTATTGTGTTCGCTTATCTTTTGCGGAAAGACAAAACAAACGGCAAAGTTGACAAAATGCGTCCTAGCCGCTAAAAACTGATGGGGTGCAGTAGTTATGACAGCCGGCTTATCATTATAAGCCTCCGAGTAGTTTTTGATTGTGTTCGAAAGATTAAAGTCTAAAATAATCTTCAAAAGAAAAAAAAAAATGTATTTTCACACGTGAAAAAAAAGTTATGAAGAAAGATACGAAAAATCAAAAATATAGCTAAATTTCAAAGTTTTAGAATTTTTGTAAACATTTTCATTATAACTTTTTTTTGTAAAAATATATGTTTTCTTTTGGAGAATAACTTTAGGCTTTAATCACCATCAAAATCAAAAACTAATGGGAAACTTATAAAAAATAATAATAACCTGACCTTCATAACCAAAACAATTATTTTAGCATGCAGATTGAGAGATGAGTTTTGCATTTAAATTTAACATAAAATTGATTTCCCATACCATGACCATTCTTACTTTTAAAGCAATTAACAATTTTTTTCCAGATATTATTACAAATTAATATGCTCACGGTCACTTATATTTCTATAGTAGCAGATGAATGGATGCAATGTAGCTTGATTTTTATTCCAGTGGAATCTTTAAGCCACATCTTGCAAAATAAATGAATAATTCTCAAAAATGCCCAGAATTTATTTCCGATAACAAATTTATTGGTGCTCATGCAGAATGCGGACCATGATATTTTTTTGATAAGATCAAGTTTAATTTACAACATTTTTGTTTATTTAATTGTTAGGTGGAAGAAGAAAAGTTATAAAATGTCATCTCCTCCTCATTTAAAAAAAAAATGAATTTCTAAATAACATTATTTCAGCACGGCTTATATTCTGCATACATACCAAATTTATTTTATTAACTATCCGAAAATACTAAAATAACTAAGAAATATTTTAAATTAAATTTACATGTGAATAAATTCTAAAAGAATTGATATATTTCTTTGTCAAGTTTTTCAGTGTGTTCATGTGTAATCTTTTAAAATAAAATCTAGAATACCACTTTTGTTTATGAGAGAATTTTACTGAAAACTTATTTTAAAATAAATAATAATAATAATAATAATAAGATAAATAGTAGTTTTATATAGTAAAAATATCTACTTAAATTCTACATTTAGATTAAAATATAACTTACATTTTTATGGTGGCTGACAAAATTTCAATCTTCTAGTCTGTATTTGTGGGTCTTGTTAGTTCCAAGACAAACTCAACTGGCAAAACGGTTTCAGTAAAATTAATTTTTATTGTTTTTTATCTTCACCCATCCCCCTGTTATATATTTAGAACTTGGTTTTACAAACCAGTAAACAGAGAGCAGCCTCAACCAATAAATAGCCAGCAGCTTAAAAACCAAAGTTAAGATCTTTTAGCACCTTCTTGTTAGATTTGTCAATGCTGAAGGACTGGATAGAAATCAAAAGGTCATGTTTTATGGTGTTTTTTTTTTTTTTCCTACAAAGCTAAAATAAATCCACACCATATATTTGTTATTAGGTTTTATTTGTACTGGTAGCTTAAAAATAAATATTCCTCATTTTATCTTTTAGTACCAGCTATGGAAAAGTTTAACATTTTTTTTTTTCAGAATCGTTTTTGAAATTGGAAATTAGGCTAATAATTTAGATCATTTTAGGTCACTTTTATTATTTTGGAATTTCTTAAGAATTTTATAGGGGTTAGTAGAATTTAGGAAAACTCATCCCGGGAAAACTCGTCTCGGGAAAACTCGTCTCCGGAAAACTCGTCCCCTTTCGCTAGGTAGGAAAACTGGTCCCTTATTGAATAAATATCGATTGAAAACACATTTTATGATCGTTCTTGAAGGCGATATTGTTTTTAAAAATAAACTATAGCCCCCCCCCCATAATATTTTTAAAAAAATATTTTTACTTGTTTAATGTTTTTTTTTTTTTTTTTTTTTTAAATAAAATCGATTTTCTAAGTGTCCGTTTTCTACCTAACTGGCTAAGTTCTTAGTAATTTAACTTATTTTAAAGCGTTTATTATGTTCATACAAAGTTAATTACAAATTTTTTTTTGTTCTTATTTTAACGATGTTTTTTGGAGTCATAAAAACAATAAAAAAAACAAAACCCAAAAATTAAAAAACAGGGAGCGATTCGATTCTTCGTTACGCTTTTGGTTTTGTTTTTTTAATTATGATAGTTTTTTGTTGTTATGTTTTTGTTTTCTGTCATACCAAATGCACTCATGCGTTATTTAAAATTATGATTTTATCAATTATCAACAGTTATTGTCGTCCTGTCAAATTTTGCAAAAATTAACTAATAAATTAAAAGCGAAATATTTTTTTGGCGCGAGAGATGCCATGTGCTAACAATCTCTCGTTAACTCATTTTTAATTTTTTTAATTTTTACTTCAAAATTCTAAAATCAATCATTAAGAGAGAAAGTAATCACTAAATAAATTTATTAATCAATTTTATTGAAAACTCCGCTATCGTTTATCAAGAATCTTTTTAATTTCATTTTTTGTTGGTTGCTTTTCGAAGGGAGATATAGGTTTTATCCCCCCCCTCTCTCTCTAAATTATATTTTAAAAAATATTAAAATTTATTATTTTCTTTTTAAAACCAAATCTCCCTCAGTAATTTCTTTAATTTTCTATTTTTTAACGATTATCAAGACCCCCTAAGATACCGGGCATTATTTCTCGTTCTCCCGTAACACTCGACTCGACCGACATGTTTTTTGTTTGTTTTCTGTTTTTTTTTTCTTTACCAAATAAACGATTCCAAATGAATTAAATAAACAACATAGTCGGCGAGGTAGAAAAATCGATTTTACCCTTTTATAAACAACAGTATATAAGTAAATTCTTTTTATATTAATATAAAAAAAATATGCGGTCTCGTTTATGAACATAATAAACGCTTTTATTAAAAACACAAAAAAAAACATTAAACAAGTAAAAATATTTTTTTAAAAATATTATGGGGGGGGCTATAGTTTATTTTAAAAAACAATATCTCCTTCAAGAACGATCATAAAATGTGTTTTCAATCGATATTTATTCAATAAGGGACCAGTTTTCCTACCTAGCGAAAGGGGACGAGTTTTCCCGAGACGAGTTTTCCGGAGACGAGTTTTCCGGAGACGAGTTTTCCCGAGACGAGTTTTCCCGGGACGAGTTTTCCCGGCACCCTCTCAAGGACATCCCTGAAAAAAACTATTTTGTAAATTTATGATTTTTTGACACTATATGATAGGTTAGAAATATTCAGGGGAGCAAAAAATCGCATTTTCAGGAAGATATAGACGAAAGTTTTAAAAGTTGGATCAAAATACCGTGGTATTTTGAGGGTTAAAAAGTTTCTGAAGAAGTTTTCTAATAAAAATTGTTGGATTGAGACAGTACTAAAAGTTTAAGATTTTTACCATCCTATTACTAGTTTCTTATTTAAAAAAAATAGCATACTTTTATCATAACTTCGTGTTTCCAACCCTTATCAATTAATTTTGAAGACTATAGGCCTGTGAAATTGTTGAAATTGTTATCAGAACTTTTTAGTATCTGGCTTACTTGCAAATTTATTCCAAAATTAGGGTGTGATGTCAGTTTAGCAAATGTCTAAATTAATTATTACATCTAATAGGGGAGGGAATATTTTTCATTATCATCGAAAATAGACCCGACTTTCAACAGAAACTGTGAGTGAACGGAACAAGAACTTTTTACCATTTTTGGTCCAGAGGTAATTTATTGTGTCTAGAAAAAATATATGAAAATAAAGAAAAATGCATTACCATATCAGCCACACCCTTTTTTATTGGATTTTGGTGCATGTGGGTAAAAAATCCAAAAACCCTTAATATCTCTATAAGGATTCACTTTTTAGCAAATCTGATGCCATTTTTGGATTCCTTGGGTCAAAATACTTACCTGTGCAAATTTTCAGAGCCACACGATCTTTCAATCAGAAAATATTCAAAGAAATGACATCACAAAATTTATCCCAGGCGCCACATTATGCAGCAAAAACGAAAACAAAAAATGCTCTAAATCGGAAACCGCTTGGAATTAGATGCTCAAATTTTCAGGATTTCTTAGTTTCTATATTGTCTACCTGCACTGCAAATTACAGCCAAATCTGAGGGTATGGGTGTCAAGCCCTGGATGATTTGACATAGAATGCATAAAAAAGGGTGGTGACCTTCCGTTTATTCCGGTTTGAATATATCGGAATTATGCAGAAAAACTCGCTCCAGTAATTACGTATATGTTCAAATTTTAATTTTTGTCAAGCGATTTTTGCGCCCATGTCAGAGTGGCGCCCATGGCACGGGCCATGCCTGCCATACCCTAGATACGCCACTGTACCTACATATACATACACATCCATATATATGCATTCATACACATACACACATACATACACATACATGCAATATACACACATACATGCATACAAACATATATAAATGTATATATACACACACAAACATATATACACATAGACACATATACATACATATACACATAGATATAAATACATATAAACTCACATGTACATATATAAATATACACACACAAATACATATATAAATATACATACACATATACATAAATAAATACATATAATGATGGCAGATTAATTGTTACATGCATCCAGCATTACAGGCGTACACATGTCACAGCTTTTTTATTGCCACAGGACTTTTTTTCTTCTTTTTTTTTTAATAGACAAATGCCTGTGGGAGTATCTATACAAAGATGATTTTACAGAGTTTTAGCTTTGTACGACAGCTTATCTCTCTCTCTCTCTCGGTTCAAAATGTTGACATCCAGCAACAAGCAAGGGCAAGATAGCCAGCAACAAGTCAAACTGCAGACCAGCTTAATGCGGGTATTGGTCTCCCGCTTTGTTGTTTTTTTTTTTGTTTTTTTTAAAATAAAAAGTTTGTTTGAGACAGACACTTTTGGAATAGTAACTGACGATGATATGAACAAATTCACACATTATTTCACAAATATATAAAAAATAATAGTCCAACCGACATATATTAAAGACGCATATTTTTTTTTTTTTTTAAATAAAAAGTTTGGTTGAGACGGACACTTTTTGAATAGTAACTGACGATGATATGAACAAATTCACACATTATTTCACAAATATATAAAAAATAATAGTCCAACCGACATATATTAAAGACGCATATTTTTTTTTTTTTTAAATAAAAAGTTTGGTTGAGATAGACACTTTTTGAATAGTAACTGACGATGATATGAACAAATTCACACATTATTTCACAAATATATAAAAAATAATAGTCCAACCGACATATATTAAAGGCGCTTACTTTTTTTTTTTTTTTTTTTAAATAAAAAGTTTGGTTGAGACAGACACGTTTGGAATAGTAACTGACGATGATATGAACAAATTCACACATTATTTCACAAATAAACTCAGCGATGGATAGTTATTGGCAGCTCCTGTTACTCTCGCTTCTTCTTATTTGTCCCTCAGTCCTCATTTTTTAATGAGTGATTTTTCTGACAAAGGGAGAAGAAATAGCTGTTTTCTAGGTTGGCAGTATTTTGCGCGAACAGTTGGCAGAGATGGCGGAAATTTCCTGTTTCTATGTCTATCCTTGTAGCCATGTCACTAGTAAGGGTGCTGGAGGTAAACGTTTTGTCTGGGCTGACGTTATCCGCCTGATAGTCAGGGACCCAAACCTTGGATTAACCACTAAGGAGGCTGTCCTATCAGCAGGTGCAAAGTATTGGGGCTGCTGTATTGCCATTTGGTGAAGGCATTCTGGACCATGCAGTAGCTTCTGGTGGGGCCTCTTGATGCCATACTAGTGGGTA
>NC_136526.1:26047089-26057089 GCF_053919585.1 Euprymna scolopes | reverse complement strand
CATATATACACACATTTACATTTATATACATATATACACACATATACATTTATATACATATATACAGTGATGATCATATTTATTGGCACGGTAAAATAAAAGTTAAATTTTGTCTAATAAATTCTAAAAAAGGGATTAAATTAAAGAAAATAACAAAGTATATTATGTATTTTTAACTGGCCTTTCCGATGCAGCAATCGGATTTTAGAAAAAATAAATAACAAAGGAACAACAAACATAATTGCAAAAAACCCTTGTTCAAAATTATTGGCACAATTTATTTAATAATCAATTGTATAGCCTTTGGCCTTGATTACCTTCCTCAGTCGCTTTTCATAGTTTACAACCAAGTTGTTGCACTCTTCAGTAATAATTTTAGCCCACTCTTCCTGACAATAATCCTCCAATTGAATAAGATTCTTAGACTTCCTTTGCATTACCCTCAATTTTAATGTTCTCCATAAATTTTCAATTGGATTAAGGTCTGGGCTTTGTGATGGCCACTCCAAAACATTAATATGATTGTCCTCAAGCCATTTCTTAGTCAGTTTAGCCGAATGCTTTGGGTCATTATCTTGCATGAACCACCAACGACGACCAAGTGAGAGCTCTTTAGCAGAGTCTTTCAGGTTTTCATCCAATATTTTAACATAATCTTCCTTTTTTATGCTACCTGTGACCTTAACAAGTCGCCCTGGTCCAGAGGCAGCAAAGGATCCCCAAAACATCAAACTGCCTCCACCGTGCTTCACTGTGGGTATGGTGTTCTTAGGCAAGAAAGCTTCGCCAGATTTTCTGTAAATATAAGACACTTTATTATGGCCAAATAACTCTATTTTCGTTTCGTCAGTCCATAGAACACGTTTCCAGAATGCAACATCTTTATCAATATGACGTTTTGCAAAGGCTAGCCTTGCTTTCAGGTGCATAGGCTTCAATAAGGGAGTCTTTCTCGGACGACATGCTTTTAAACCAGCTCTCTTCAAAACTCTACCAACTGTATGTCGAGATACATTCACTCCAGAGGTGCTCTGTTCATCAACAATCTCCCCAACAGAGATCCTTGGGTTTTGTTTTACTTGTCAAACAATTTTCCGTTCATCTCTTGGGGAAAGAATCCTTTTTCTCCCTCTACCCTCTCAACTCATAACGTGGCCTTGCGATTTGAACTTGTTTATTATGGCTCTAACAGTGGATTTGGGAAGGTTTAGCTTCTTTGAAATCTTATCATAGCCCTCCCCATTGGTATGGCATGCTACAACAAGCTTCCTGACGTCTTCGCTGTGTTCCTTAGTTTTAACCATGGCGATTGAAAATTATAATTTAGTCACTTATAATAGTTTAAATAAATCGCTATCTAAAAATTATCTGAAAAAAATTATTCACTGAATTAGCGTTAAACAAGCATAATATGGCTATAAAAAAGTTCAGAAAGCACGTAAACCGGAAATTGATTGATATTATACTGATACTAAAAGAAAAACAAAGCCGTGCCAATAATTTTGAACAAGGGTTTTTTGCAATTATGTTTGTTGTTCCTTTGTTATTTATTTTTTCTAAAATCCGATTGCTGCATCGGAAAGGCCAGTTAAAAATACATAATATACTTTGTTATTTTCTTTAATTTAATCCCTTTTTTAGAATTTATTAGACAAAATTTAACTTTTATTTTACCGTGCCAATAAATATGATCATCACTGTATATATATATACACACATATACATTTATATACATATATATACACACATATACATTTATATGCATATATATATACACACATATACATTTATATTCATATATATACACACATACATTTATATACATATACACACATATACATATATATACACACATATACATACATATATATACACATATACAATTATATACATATATATACACACATATACATTTATATATATATACTAGCTGTACCCTGCCACGCGTTGCAGTGGCTCAATTTGGTGTAATGGAAAAATTTAATAAAAAGAGAAAATGCATGTTTCTTACATTAGTACAGCAATCCACTGCAAAAAGTGAAAAAGAAGGTAAAAATGAAAAAAAATTTTACTCTTGCAGAATTTGATCTGGATCCTCGGGAGTTTCTGTCAATCATTCATGGTTTGGACTTGACCAACAATCAGTGGATGAAGCCGAACGTAGTAAAAATGTTGAAACGCTAAATGTTTTTTTTTTGTTGTTGTTTTACAAAAATGTGAGTTAGTAGTTAATATTTGGTTGATGGTGGGAGGAGGGGGAGTTACTATACACAGATTCGAAAAAGTTGTCCGAAAACAAATAAATGAAAGCAAAGGTAAGTTACGTTTCTACCTAATTGGATAATTGTTTAGTGTTTTTATGTAATGTAAAATGTTTAATCGGCTCAAAAAACAGAAATGGTCGCGGACTCTGTTGAATACGTTAAGTTTGGGAAAGTAAGTTGAAAACTAAAAACTATACAAAACAGTGTCTGAAACTCACCGAATATATGTTACCATGACATAGGCTGGCATAATCGGTGGGTTTCTGACAGTATTTTGTATAGTTTTTTTAGTTTTAACTCAACTCAGGAAAATGAGTTTAAACTAAAAAACTATACAAAATACTGTTAGGAACTCACTCAATATATGTTACCATGACGTAATCGGTGGTTTTAAACTTTTGCTCGATACAGGTGACGACTTTTAAAAGTCCCTTTTAGTGATTACCTGGTTTGAGGACATTTGTACAACTTAATGGCAAATCTGCTCCAAAAAATCCGGTATTATTTTACTTTAAGGCCCGTTTCACGTTCATATATAACGAAATATTTTATTGTAGATTTTGGTGTGCTAAGAACGAATCTGCAAACCGTTTCCGTAGCAAAAAGAAAGTTTTCATGATATTCATGAAATTACTTTTTCGAAAAGTGGGTGATCACTTTTCAATGTAAATTTAACTTAGAATGAGCACCCACTTTCTGGCCACCTGAGAGAGGGGCATTTTTCTGTGTTTCTTGGCTAAAAAGTTTTTTGTTTGATTTCTTTTGCATGGTAATAACCCCTGAACTCTGGGACTATTTTCCATTTCACAGCCGTAGCCTTCGTTTACGCTATGCGTGAGCATAAACGAAAGCTGTTTAGCCAATAAACTTGGGGAAAAAATCCCCCCTCTCTCAGGTGGCTAGAAAGTGGGTGCTCATTTTAAGTTAAATTTACATGGAAAAGTGATCGCCACTTTTTCGAAAAAGTAATTTCTTCATATCATAAAAACTATTTTTTTGCAACGGAAACGGTTTGCAGATTCGTTTTTAGCACACCAAAATCTACAAAAAAAATTTTGTTATTTACGAACGTGAGACGCACGGCCCTTAATGGAAAATTATATCAAAAATCCAGGGGAAAATAGTTTTCAATAAAAACAGCAAATGAATTCAATAGAAAAAAATGGAGGCTATTTTTTTTTTCTTTTTTCTGTCTGTTTCTTGGCTAAAAAGTTTTTTGTTTGATTTCTTTTGCATGGTATTAACCCCTGAACTCTGGGACTATTTTCCATTTCACAAACGTAGCCTTTGTTTATGCTATGCGTGAGCATAAACGAAAACTATTAAATATGCATTCGCGTACCAAACTGCCTTGTCAAAACACCTTTAAGCCAATAAACACGAAAATAAATGCCCCTTCCTCAGGTGGCCAGAAAGTGGGTGCTCATTTTAAGTTAAATTTACATGGAAAAGTGAACACCCACTTTTCGAAAAAAAAATTTCTTCAGATCATGAAAACTATTTTGGTACTCCTTGAGCGTTTAGTTCCATGGCGACCCGCAGAATTATTTAATGGTCGTTCTCTTAGTACCCCCCCCCCAGTCAAGGCTAATGCATGCACACGTAACATTTTTTATTTATTTACTTACGTGGTGGAGTTTCTATACTGATAGGTTTTTTGAAATTTTTTCACTGGATTATTATTGATTGAACACAAACCAGATTATGAAAAAAAATTGAAAAAAAAAAAAAAAAAAATCATTTCAACATTTGAAAGGGGTACTCACTTTTAGTTACCACGTTCTGGTAAATCGGTCACTCATTTTTTTTTTTTTATATAAATACGGAAGTGTCTTCGGGAGATATAAAATGGTCGCATGTTGACGAAGCAATGTATCGAGAGGCGTACGGGATGAAAAATTATTGGTAAATTTTTAGATTAGGTCCACCTCCTCAATTTTCTTTTAAATGACAACTTGAAATGGTTTTCGACTGTGCTGAATACGAAAATCGCATTGAAATTTTGCAGAAATAAGTAGTTATCAAGATATAAAACGTTGTATTATGCATTGGCGGCCATCTTTTTTATGTGCGTGTATTTGTTTATGGCGCGTGTGCACGTAAAAAGATGGCCGCCGAAGAATACAATGCATAATACAACTATTTATTTCCGCAAAATTTCAATGCGATTTGCGTGTTCAGCATACTCGGAAACCTATAAATGTCGTCATTGAAAGGAAAATTGTGGAGGTGGACCTAATCTAAAAAATACCAAATTATTAAACATTTCTCCAGCATGTTAGTGAAATTTATAATACTTTAAAAAAAAATAAAAAAAAAAAACAAAAGTTTTGAAAAAAAACAAAAAAACTCACCTTTCATAAAAACAATTAAAAAAAAAAACACCCACAAACTGACTTTTAACTTTTTTAAAAACTCGAAACTTTATTTTCATAAAAACAATAAAAAAAGTCATGTTCAATCTATTTATTTTTCTTTGAGAAACAAATATATTTCTGACTTACAAATGCGGTAGAGACACATATTATTTTTACTTTCTATGGTTTTGATATACCGCGTTTTTATTGCTTACAAAATGGGTGACTGATTTATCAGAACGTTGTAACTAAAAAGTAAGCACCACTTTCAAATGTCGAAATAATGATTATAGAAATTAAGCATGGGAGTGATGGTTGTACAACGTCGCCTTTCGCACTTTTACAAACATTATTTACGTTAACTCTTTTCATAAATATTTAAAAAAAAAAAGTAACTAAACCATTTATTGATAATTTGTCACGTGTACAAACATTTATTTATTTACGTAGGCTTAACTCTTTTCATGAATAAGAAAAGTTTTACTCTTTAAGAATAATAAAAGGAAAAAGTTACTGAACATTTATAAAAGGACTTACTTCTTTTCATGAAGGCCAGAGGAATAGTTGGCCGAAAAGTCGTGAAACAACTAATAAAGATGAGAATAATAGTCCCCAATAAATAAAAATGGTGCTAATGCAGACAGCGATCCGCGCTATTTTTAAAATAATATTTCCACGTTTAATTAACGTTTTACGACATGTTTTTTTTTATTCAATTGTAAGGTTAAAGTACAGAATAGGTACAAAATCTCCTCCCCTCTCCATGTTAAGAATGACTTTTTAAATAATAACATTATTTCAGCACGGATCACTCTCTGCATGAGTATCATAAAAATTAATACAAATAATACTTATCTCAATAAGTGAAAGGCTAATTTCTACCGGAAATAAAATGGCGATAATCTCGCAGTTACGAAAAATATTTTTTATTTAATTTAATATTTTTATGATTCGCAATGTTAAATTATTTTAATAACATAAAAACATTCCTTGACTTTAAAAATAGAATTTCTGAAAATTTCAATTAAATTGGTAACGTAGAAATATGGTTTTATTCGCTTTTAACGAACCAAAATTACACTTTTATATATATAGATATATACGCATATACATTTATATATATATACACACACATACATTTCTATACATTAATTAAATTTATTTACGTTTAAAAACGATTAAAAATATTGGCACAACGAGGGAGAAAAAAAAAAAAAGTGGGAGAAAAAATTCAAAGTTCCCCAAAGAGAAACAATGCGTTTGATGTTTCTTTTTGCCGGCACAAAGAAGGTTGACGCACCGTGATAGAGACGGCCTCCAAAACCTTTAAATGGTTTTTGGAGTCCGCTCTATGTAGCACCTCGAACTAATCTATTTTATATCTATCGGCACAGCACGGGTTGTCAACCAAATGCTGGCCAATAGCAGAGTCCAAGGCTGCAGAAGGAGGGAGACCACCAAACCCCATCCTCCCTTGTCTGATCTTCGATGGAACATGCTGGTTTATACGAGTCAAAAGGTGCAAGGATGTTCGCCCAACATAACCAGCATCGCACTGGCATCTAAACTGATATACAATATTACTATTTTGGATGTAAGGCAAACTATCCTTGCAGAAAGACGGAAAAGCAGGTCTCATAGTATATACCAAACGCAAGGTCACCGAATTGAAGCATTCGTAAACACTTCTACGAATCTGTTTGGAAATTCTATTACTCCCCTCCCCAATCCACGGTAATTTCAAATAAACCGGGCATTTCAAGGGTCCAAACTTTTTAGGGGATTTAAAATCCGCAACCTTTTTGAAAATACAGTCATCAATAAGGTCAACAGGATAACCATTATTGATGAATATTTCCCTGATCTTATCGAGTTCAACATCTAATCTGTTAGGCGAACAAATCATGAGGGCTCTATGTACCAAAGTATTAATTAAGCCGACCTTACGTGATTTAGGTACAAAAGACAACCAGTTCACATATAGGCCAGTAAATGTCGGCTTTCTATAAATTGTAGTGAGAAAGCCCCCCCCCTTTGGCGTTCAACAAGAACATCCAAAAAAGGAAGTGAATTGTCCTTCTCACTTTCCATAGTGAACTTAAGAGCCCCATGTAAAGAATTCAACCTATTAAAAAATATTGACGCTTCACTTTGCGAAGGAAAAATAGCAAAAGTGTCGTCAACATATCTGAAATATGCAGTGGGTTTAGTTGTAGAATTAAACATAACGGATTCATAGTACCCGACGAAAATGTCCGCTAAAGTTGGGCCAACGGACTCCCCATTGAAACCCCGTCAACCTGACAGTACATAATATCACAAAAACTAAATTTCACGGATTTCGTACACATTAAAATTAGTTCAATAAGAATCTCTTTAGAAAACCGTGGAGCAGTCAGGCGACCATCATATAAAGCGTCGGCACATATGCGTATAGTCTCATCCAACGGTATGTTGGTGAAAAAACTAGACATCAAATGAGCACATGAAAGACGTCTCTGCATTGGAATCCAACCCACGTACACAATCAATGAACCGAAAAGAATCTGGGATACAATGCGTGGTGTATAACTCACGCACAGGTTGCAGAATTTCCACAAGCCACTGAGCCAAAGAATGTTGCGCTGAACCAACCATTGATAAAATGGGTCTCAGTGGAACACCTTGCTTGTGAATTTTGGGGAGACCATACATTCTGGGACGTTGTGACCCAGAGGGCCTGATCCTGTCATAGACATCCTTGCAAAAAACCTTCTTTTTAAATAATGCAAGTAGACGTCTCTGCATTTTAGCCTTGTTCTTGCAAGTATTATCCGTCAACTCGACAGAGCCGAGTTTACGGAATTTCGAACCATCATTGAGAATCACTGCCATTTTCTCAACGTAGTCCGATTTATCCAAAATCACCACTCCTGCACCTTTGTCTGGTTTACACATATAAATATCGGTATTAGATTTTAACGCTTTCATGGTCTTAAATTGCGTTGTGTTCCAGACAAAGTTGCTATGATCGACAGGAATGTTACCATATCGGTGAGCTAAGGCAACTAAATTAGATTTCATCCCAACAATTTTTTCTGGGGAATGAGGCACATTATATCTAAGTTGAGAGAATAAAACTTCAAAGGCAGAAAGTGTTCTCTCTTTATTTAAACTCGTAGGGGGAATACAGAAATCTAAACCCCTAGACAAAACTCTATTTTCAATTTCTGTAAGGACAGTTTTTGAAAAATTGAAAATATGTTTGCTTCCATTAGTGGGTTCACACCCATATCTTCTGTGAACCAGAAGAGCAAGTTGTTTACTATTATCTTTGGAAGCATTTTGCCTAGCAAACTGATCACCAATAGATAAATATTTGCAAAAACGGAAAAAATCCCAAAAGGACAGGAACCCCTTCACTACGGACCAAAGTTGATGACGATTATTAATATACGTCTCAAGATTCTCCGTCAACTTATTCATGTCGTCACGTATAAACGCATGCTCCATAGACAAACTTGGCTTCACTCTAGATGCAGCAATACGTTTACTAATGTAAACTGGGGCTACATCTTGTTCCAGACAAGAACGCAAAAAAGCTAAGGAGAGATTGGTAGATCTAATTCTACTCCTTAATCTTACAATATTATTACATAATTCTATTTGTTGGTGTGTGTACCTCTCCCGAAAATATTTAAATAAATGTTTAGAAGTACAGAATTTGTATATAGTTTTAAATAAAATACTAGGCGGAAGTTTCTCGAGAGCTCTTTCGGCTATCATCTCGTCAGGAGTAAATCGATAGCAATCTAAATAATATTGTAACGAAAATAAAGAGTTCTATTGGGGAACTTATTAAATGTGCCAACATACGGGGACATTAATTAAATTTATTTACGTTTAAAAACGATTAAAAATATTGGCACAACGAGGGAGAAAAAAAAAAAAAAAAGCGGGAGAAAAAATTCAAAGTTCCCCAAAGAGAAACAATGCGTTTGATGTTTCTTTTTGCCGGCACAAAGAAGGTTGACGCACCGCGATAGAGATGGCCTCCAAAATCTTTGAATGGTTTTTGGAGTCCGCTCTATGTAGCACCTCGAACTAATCTATTTTATATCTATCGGCACAGCACGGGTTGTCAACCAAATGCTGGCCAATAGCAGAGTCCAAGGCTGCAGAAGGAGGGAGACCACCAAACCCCATCCTCCCTTGTCTGATCTTCGATGGAACATGCTGGTTTATACGAGTCAAAAGGTGCAAGGATGTTCGCCCAACATAACCAGCATCGCACTGGCATCTAAACTGATATACAATATTACTATTTTGGATGTAAGGTAAACTATCCTTGCGGAAGACGGAAAAGCAGGTCTCGTAGTATATACAAAACGCAAGGTCACCGAATTGAAGCATTCGTAAATACTTCTATATATATATATACATATATATATATACACACATATACATATATATATATATATATATATATATGTAACGAAGTAAGGGGTGACAACTATGTATACTCTGTAAAACAATAAAAAAAAAGAAAATGTTGTTGTCACAGCCCTACTAATGACTATAAATCAACTTCAGTAAATTTAGTATATTTGAATTATAGAAAGTTGTACCCATTTTTATGTTTCCCCCCCCCCCATTAGAAAGTAAGATGAAACCACCTGGTTTCAAGTTGTTTATTTAAGAACCTGAGAACTCTGTGTGTGTTGAAGATTAATAATTGTTTGTTTGAAACTCAATCGGATATTTGAGGGAGGTGATTGTGTTATTTTTAGGAATTACAAATCAGCTCATGAATTGACAATTGAATATATATCTGTCAGTGAAATCATATCTGCGTCGGATTCAGAGGCCAAACTTGAAGGCTGTTATATATATCCAAGTTAGAGAGATAAACCACAGAGACTGCCGGGAAGGGCAGGGTGAAGAGGCCGAGAATGTCAGAGCGACAGACTCACAGATGCATAGAGCCGAGGGGCTTTTGAGACATGCGCGTTCCCTCAGATCCCCAGAGGCCAATACTCAATAAGTTTGAAAGCTGACGCCTCCGACATTGTTTGTAGAACGTTAACACAACGCTTCCTTCAAAGTTCTGAAAGAGTGATAAGAACTTTACTGTTTCGGTTGAATATATTATGGTGTGTATAATCGTTTGTCCTGTTTTTCTTTAAACTACACCACAAATCCACGGCCCTCTTTCGACGACGTTCGTCGTTAAGAGGGTACACAACAAACTGGTCCAGGACGTATAACTAGACGATCCACCGATAATTCAGTCCCCACCCCATACCCGGAACTTAGATGGCCAAGAATTATCACCGGCACTAGAAGGGTTTGGAGGTCGACGATCGTCCGCAACAGGCGGGTGAAGGTGAGAGAGTGGGG
>NC_136526.1:26026741-26041741 GCF_053919585.1 Euprymna scolopes | reverse complement strand
TTTATATACATATATATACACACATATACATTTATATGCATATATATATACACACATATACATTTATATTCATATATATACACACATACATTTATATACATATACACACATATACATATATATATACACGCATATACATATATATATACACACGTATACATACATATATATACACATATACATACATATATATACACATATACAATTATATACATATATATACACACATATACATTTATATATATATACTAGCTGTACCCTGCCACGCGTTGCAGTGGCTCAATTTGGTGTAATGGAAAAATTTAATAAAAAGAGAAAATGCATGTTTCTTACATTAGTACAGCAATCCACTGCAAAAAGTGAAAAAGAAGGTAAAAATGAAAAAAAATTTTACTCTTGCAGAATTTGATCTGGATCCTCGGGAGTTTCTGTCAATCATTCATGGTTTGGACTTGACCAACAATCAGTGGATGAAGCCGAACGTAGTAAAAATGTTGAAACGCTAAATGTTTTTTTTTTGTTGTTTTACAAAAATGTGAGTTAGTAGTTAATATTTGGTTGATGGTGGGAGGAGGGGGAGTTACTATACACAGATTCGAAAAAGTTGTCCGAAAACAAATAAATGAAAGCAAAGGTAAGTTACGTTTCTACCTAATTGGATAATTGTTTAGTGTTTTTATGTAATGTAAAATGTTTAATCGGCTCAAAAAACAGAAATGGTCGCGGACTCTGTTGAATACGTTAAGTTTGGGAAAGTAAGTTGAAAACTAAAAACTATACAAAACAGTGTCTGAAACTCACCGAATATATGTTACCATGACATAGGCTGGCATAATCGGTGGGTTTCTGACAGTATTTTGTATAGTTTTTTTAGTTTTAACTCAACTCAGGAAAATGAGTTTAAACTAAAAAAACTATACAAAATACTGTTAGGAACTCACTCAATATATGTTACCATGACGTAATCGGTGGTTTTAAACTTTTGCTCGATACAGGTGACGACTTTTAAAAGTCCCTTTTAGTGATTACCTGGTTTGAGGATATTTGTACAACTTAATGGCAAATCTGCTCCAAAAAATCCGGTATTATTTTACTTTAAGGCCCGTTTCACGTTCATATATAACGAAATATTTTATTGTAGATTTTGGTGTGCTAAGAACGAATCTGTAAACCGTTTCCGTAGCAAAAAGAAAGTTTTCATGATATTCATGAAATTACTTTTTCGAAAAGTGGGTGATCACTTTTCAATGTAAATTTAACTTAGAATGAGCACCCACTTTCTGGCCACCTGAGAGAGGGGCATTTTTCTGTGTTTCTTGGCTAAAAAGTTTTTTGTTTGATTTCTTTTGCATGGTAATAACCCCTGAACTCTGGGACTATTTTCCATTTCACAGCCGTAGCCTTCGTTTACGCTATGCGTGAGCATAAACGAAAGCTGTTTAGCCAATAAACTTGGGGAAAAAATCCCCCCTCTCTCAGGTGGCTAGAAAGTGGGTGCTCATTTTAAGTTAAATTTACATGGAAAAGTGATCGCCACTTTTTCGAAAAAGTAATTTCTTCATATCATAAAAACTATTTTTTTGCAACGGAAACGGTTTGCAGATTCGTTTTTAGCACACCAAAATCTACAAAAAAATTTTTGTTATTTACGAACGTGAGACGCACGGCCCTTAATGGAAAATTATATCAAAAATCCAGGGGAAAATAGTTTTCAATAAAAACAGCAAATGAATTCAATAGAAAAAAATGGAGGCTATTTTTTTTTTCTTTTTTCTGTCTGTTTCTTGGCTAAAAAGTTTTTTGTTTGATTTCTTTTGCATGGTATTAACCCCTGAACTCTGGGACTATTTTCCATTTCACAAACGTAGCCTTTGTTTATGCTATGCGTGAGCATAAACGAAAACTATTAAATATGCATTCGCGTACCAAACTGCCTTGTCAAAACACCTTTAAGCCAATAAACACGAAAATAAATGCCCCTTCCTCAGGTGGCCAGAAAGTGGGTGCTCATTTTAAGTTAAATTTACATGGAAAAGTGAACACCCACTTTTCGAAAAAAAAATTTCTTCAGATCATGAAAACTATTTTGGTACTCCTTGAGCGTTTAGTTCCATGGCGACCCGCAGAATTATTTAATGGTCGTTCTCTTAGTACCCCCCCCCCAGTCAAGGCTAATGCATGCGCACGTAACATTTTTTATTTATTTACTTACGTGGTGGAGTTTCTATACTGATAGGTTTTTTGAAATTTTTTCACTGGATTATTATTGATTGAACACAAACCAGATTATGAAAAAAAATTGAAAAAAAAAAAAAAAAAATCATTTCAACATTTGAAAGGGGTACTCACTTTTAGTTACCACGTTCTGGTAAATCGGTCACTCATTTTTTTTTTTTTATATAAATACGGAAGTGTCTTCGGGAGATATAAAATGGTCGCATGTTGACGAAGCAATGTATCGAGAGGCGTACGGGATGAAAAATTATTGGTAAATTTTTAGATTAGGTCCACCTCCTCAATTTTCTTTTAAATGACAACTTGAAATGGTTTTCGACTGTGCTGAATACGAAAATCGCATTGAAATTTTGCAGAAATAAGTAGTTATCAAGATATAAAACGTTGTATTATGCATTGGCGGCCATCTTTTTTATGTGCGTGTATTTGTTTATGGCGCGTGTGCACGTAAAAAGATGGCCGCCGAAGAATACAATGCATAATACAACTATTTCCGCAAAATTTCAATGCGATTTGCGTGTTCAGCATACTCGGAAACCTATAAATGTCGTCATTGAAAGGAAAATTGTGGAGGTGGACCTAATCTAAAAAATACCAAATTATTAAACATTTCTCCAGCATGTTAGTGAAATTTATAATACTTTAAAAAAAAAAAAAAAAAAAAAAGTTTTGAAAAAAAACAAAAAAACTCACCTTTCATAAAAACAATTAAAAAAAAAAACACCCACAAACTGACTTTTAACTTTTTTAAAAACTCGAAACTTTATTTTCATAAAAACAATAAAAAAAGTCATGTTCAATCTATTTATTTTTCTTTGAGAAACAAATATATTTCTGACTTACAAATGCGGTAGAGACACATATTATTTTTACTTTCTATGGTTTTGATATACCGCGTTTTTATTGCTTACAAAATGGGTGACTGATTTATCAGAACGTTGTAACTAAAAAGTAAGCACCACTTTCAAATGTCGAAATAATGATTATAGAAATTAAGCATGGGAGTGATGGTTGTACAACGTCGCCTTTCGCACTTTTACAAACATTATTTACGTTAACTCTTTTCATAAATATTTAAAAAAAAAAAGTAACTAAACCATTTATTGATAATTTGTCACGTGTACAAACATTTATTTATTTACGTAGGCTTAACTCTTTTCATGAATAAGAAAAGTTTTACTCTTTAAGAATAATAAAAGGAAAAAGTTACTGAACATTTATAAAAGGACTTCTTTTCATGAAGGCCAGAGGAATAGTTGGCCGAAAAGTCGTGAAACAACTAATAAAGATGAGAATAATAGTCCCCAATAAATAAAAATGGTGCTAATGCAGACAGCGATCCGCGCTATTTTTAAAATAATATTTCCACGTTTAATTAACGTTTTACGACATGTTTTTTTTTATTCAATTGTAAGGTTAAAGTACAGAATAGGTACAAAATCTCCTCCCCTCTCCATGTTAAGAATGACTTTTTAAATAATAACATTATTTCAGCACGGATCACTCTCTGCATGAGTATCATAAAAATTAATACAAATAATACTTATCTCAATAAGTGAAAGGCTAATTTCTACCGGAAATAAAATGGCGATAATCTCGCAGTTACGAAAAATATTTTTTATTTAATTTAATATTTTTATGATTCGCAATGTTAAATTATTTTAATAACATAAAAACATTCCTTGACTTTAAAAATAGAATTTCTGAAAATTTCAATTAAATTGGTAACGTAGAAATATGGTTTTATTCGCTTTTAACGAACCAAAATTACACTTTTATATATATAGATATATACACATATACATTTATATATATATACACACACATACATTTCTATACATTAATTAAATTTATTTACGTTTAAAAACGATTAAAAATATTGGCACAACGAGGGAGAAAAAAAAAAAAGTGGGAGAAAAAATTCAAAGTTCCCCAAAGAGAAACAATGCGTTTGATGTTTCTTTTTGCCGGCACAAAGAAGGTTGACGCACCGCGATAGAGACGGCCTCCAAAACCTTTAAATGGTTTTTGGAGTCCGCTCTATGTAGCACCTCGAACTAATCTATTTTATATCTATCGGCACAGCACGGGTTGTCAACCAAATGCTGGCCAATAGCAGAGTCCAAGGCTGCAGAAGGAGGGAGACCACCAAACCCCATCCTCCCTTGTCTGATCTTCGATGGAACATGCTGGTTTATACGAGTCAAAAGGTGCAAGGATGTTCGCCCAACATAACCAGCATCGCACTGGCATCTAAACTGATATACAATATTACTATTTTGGATGTAAGGCAAACTATCCTTGCAGAAAGACGGAAAAGCAGGTCTCATAATATATACCAAACGCAAGGTCACCGAATTGAAGCATTCGTAAACACTTCTACGAATCTGTTTGGAAATTCTATTACTCCCCTCCCCAATCCACGGTAATTTCAAATAAACCGGGCATTTCAAGGGTCCAAACTTTTTAGGGGATTTAAAATCCGCAACCTTTTTGAAAATACAGTCATCAATAAGGTCAACAGGATAACCATTATTGATGAATATTTCCCTGATCTTATCGAGTTCAACATCTAATCTGTTAGGCGAACAAATCATGAGGGCTCTATGTACCAAAGTATTAATTAAGCCGACCTTACGTGATTTAGGTACAAAAGACAACCAGTTCACATATAGGCCAGTAAATGTCGGCTTTCTATAAATTGTAGTGAGAAAGCCCCCCCCTTTGGCGTTCAACAAGAACATCCAAAAAAGGAAGTGAATTGTCCTTCTCACTTTCCATAGTGAACTTAAGAGCCCCATGTAAAGAATTCAACCTATTAAAAAATATTGACGCTTCACTTTGCGAAGGAAAAATAGCAAAAGTGTCGTCAACATATCTGAAATATGCAGTGGGTTTAGTTGTAGAATTAAACATAACGGATTCATAGTACCCGACGAAAATGTCCGCTAAAGTTGGGCCAACGGACTCCCCATTGAAACCCCGTCAACCTGACAGTACATAATATCACAAAAACTAAATTTCACGGATTTCGTACACATTAAAATTAGTTCAATAAGAATCTCTTTAGAAAACCGTGGAGCAGTCAGGCGACCATCATATAAAGCGTCGGCACATATGCGTATAGTCTCATCCAACGGTATGTTGGTGAAAAAACTAGACATCAAATGAGCACATGAAAGACGTCTCTGCATTGGAATCCAACCCACGTACACAATCAATGAACCGAAAAGAATCTGGGATACAATGCGTGGTGTATAACTCACGCACAGGTTGCAGAATTTCCACAAGCCACTGAGCCAAAGAATGTTGCGCTGAACCAACCATTGATAAAATGGGTCTCAGTGGAACACCTTGCTTGTGAATTTTGGGGAGACCATACATTCTGGGACGTTGTGACCCAGAGGGCCTGATCCTGTCATAGACATCCTTGCAAAAAACCTTCTTTTTAAATAATGCAAGTAGACGTCTCTGCATTTTAGCCTTGTTCTTGCAAGTATTATCCGTCAACTCGACAGAGCCGAGTTTACGGAATTTCGAACCATCATTGAGAATCACTGCCATTTTCTCAACGTAGTCCGATTTGTCCAAAATCACCACTCCTGCACCTTTGTCTGGTTTACACATATAAATATCGGTATTAGATTTTAACGCTTTCATGGTCTAAAATTGCGTTGTGTTCCAGACAAAGTTGCTATGATCGACAGGAATGTTACCATATCGGTGAGCTAAGGCAACTAAATTAGATTTCATCCCAACAATTTTTTCTGGGGAATGAGGCACATTATATCTAAGTTGAGAGAATAAAACTTCAAAGGCAGAAAGTGTTCTCTCTTTATTTAAACTCGTAGGGGGAATACAGAAATCTAAACCCCTAGACAAAACTCTATTTTCAATTTCTGTAAGGACAGTTTTTGAAAAATTGAAAATATGTTTGCTTCCATTAGTGGGTTCACACCCATATCTTCTGTGAACCAGAAGAGCAAGTTGTTTACTATTATCTTTGGAAGCATTTTGCCTAGCAAACTGATCACCAATAGATAAATATTTGCAAAAACGGAAAAAATCCCAAAAGGACAGGAACCCCTTCACTACGGACCAAAGTTGATGACGATTATTAATATACGTCTCAAGATTCTCCGTCAACTTATTCATGTCGTCACGTATAAACGCATGCTCCATAGACAAACTTGGCTTCACTCTAGATGCAGCAATACGTTTACTAATGTAAACTGGGGCTACATCTTGTTCCAGACAAGAACGCAAAAAAGCTAAGGAGAGATTGGTAGATCTAATTCTACTCCTTAATCTTACAATATTATTACATAATTCTATTTGTTGGTGTGTGTACCTCTCCCGAAAATATTTAAATAAATGTTTAGAAGTACAGAATTTGTATATAGTTTTAAATAAAATACTAGGCGGAAGTTTCTCGAGAGCTCTTTCGGCTATCATCTCGTCAGGAGTAAATCGATAGCAATCTAAATAATATTGTAACGAAAATAAAGAGTTCTATTGGGGAACTTATTAAATGTGCCAACATACGGGGACATTAATTAAATTTATTTACGTTTAAAAACGATTAAAAATATTGGCACAACGAGGGAGAAAAAAAAAAAAAAAAAAAAAAAGCGGGAGAAAAAATTCAAAGTTCCCCAAAGAGAAACAATGCGTTTGATGTTTCTTTTTGCCGGCACAAAGAAGGTTGACGCACCGCGATAGAGATAGCCTCCAAAATCTTTTAATGGTTTTTGGAGTCCGCTCTATGTAGCACCTCGAACTAATCTATTTTATATCTATCGGCACAGCACGGGTTGTCAACCAAATGCTGGCCAATAGCAGAGTCCAAGGCTGCAGAAGGAGGGAGACCACCAAACCCCATCCTCCCTTGTCTGATCTTCGATGGAACATGCTGGTTTATACGAGTCAAAAGGTGCAAGGATGTTCGCCCAACATAACCAGCATCGCACTGGCATCTAAACTGATATACAATATTACTATTTTGGATGTAAGGTAAACTATCCTTGCGGAAGACGGAAAAGCAGGTCTCGTAGTATATACAAAACGCAAGGTCACCGAATTGAAGCATTCGTAAATACTTCTATATATATATATACATATATATATATACACACATATACATATATATATATGTAACGAAGTAAGGGGTGACAACTATGTATACTCTGTAAAACAATAAAAAAAAAGAAAATGTTGTTGTCACAGCCCTACTAATGACTATAAATCAACTTCAGTACAAATTTAGTATATTTGAATTATAGAAAGTTGTACCCATTTTTATGTTTCCCCCCCCCCCCATTAGAAAGTAAGATGAAACCACCTGGTTTCAAGTTGTTTATTTAAGAACCTGAGAACTCTGTGTGTGTTGAAGATTAATAATTGTTTGTTTGAAACTCAATCGGATATTTGAGGGAGGTGATTGTGTTATTTTTAGGAATTACAAATCAGCTCATGAATTGACAATTGAATATATATCTGTCAGTGAAATCATATCTGCGTCGGATTCAGAGGCCAAACTTGAAGGCTGTAATATATATCTAAGTTAGAGAGATAAACCACAGAGACTGCCGGGAAGGGCAGGGTGAAGAGGCCGAGAATGCCAGAGCGACAGACTCACAGATGCATAGAGCCGAGGGGCTTTTGAGACATGCGCGTTCCCTCAGATCCCCAGAGGCCAATACTCAATAAGTTTGAAAGCTGTCGCCTCCGACATTGTTTGTAGAACGTTAACACAACGCTTCCTTCAAAGCTCTGAACTTTACTGTTTCGTTTGAATATATTATGGTGTGTATAATCGTTTGTCCTGTTTTTCTTTAAACTACACCACAAATCCACGGCCCTCTTTCGACGACGTTCGTCGTTAAGAGGGTACACAACAAACTGGTCCAGGACGTATAACTAGACGATCCACCGATAATTCAGTCCCCACCCCATACCCGGAACTTAGATGGCCAAGAATTATCACCGGCACTAGAAGGGTTTGGAGGTCGACGATCGTCCGCAACAGGCGGGTGAAGGTGAGAGAGTGGGGGGGGGTGACATTTGGTGACATCAGCTAAACAACCAAAACAAAAAACAGGAGTCAAGCGAGTCAACAAAAAGCAGCACAGAACCAGGAACATCTCAGCAATCAGGAAAACCACTATTTTTGTTCTTTTCACTTCTTTTTGCTTTGTCATTCTTCGTTTTTGGACTTCTTATGGGCTTTTCAAAGAGCGCTTAATTGTTTTTTAATAGTGAATCTGCTAGGGCTGCAGAGGAGTTGGGTCGTGGGATTGAAGAGGGGGGTCAGCTTACCCCAAAACTTAATGTAACGGGATCCAGAATTCCACTGTTCACAGGTTTGGCTGTGGAATTGGGACCCTGGCTCCAAACAATAGAAAAGAAAGGGCGCATCTATAAGCTGCCAGGGGCCAATATGATCTTACTGGCGTATGACTATACCGAGGGTGTTGCCTCAGAATGGATTGAGGAGTATTTGAATAAGTACAGATCTCAAACCAACTGGGAGAGGTTTGAACATGACATCCAGCAGCACTTCGGCAGTCACTTGAGCCGAACAGAGGCAGCTCGAGCGCTGATAGGGGTGAAGCAGAGGGATGAAGAATCCATTGCTCACCTAGAGGGACGCATGAGCGTTCTTGCTAAGGTAGCCTACCCGGATCAAGATCGGAGAAATGATCCGTCTACCCAGGCCCAGCTGGCAGAGTTCTTCACGGATGCGTTGAGTAATTCTCTGTTGCGTGAGGACGTGGCAAGGGCAGAACCTAACATGTTGGAGGAGGCCTTTGCACAGGCTCGACGAGCTGAAGCTCTTCTCCAGAGATTAGGAAAATTAGAGGAGAACAAGACAGACTGGTTGAAGGTCTGCTACGGATGCGGTCGATGAGGACACATCTGAGCAAAATGCCCTGAGCTTCAGAGTTGGGAAGAAGAAGCCACGAATCCAAAACACCGGGACTTAAGGGTAGGGGGAAGATACATACCCCATCCTAACTTTAAGAGGGGTCTATTGTGCTTTGTTTGCCAGAAAGAAGGGCACAGGGCACATGAATGTAGGATTAAGGACAGAAACAATCCACCCAGAACCAAATTAAAACCCAGGAAGACCTCAACAAAGAAATCTTTAAACTAGTTAGGGTCGCTCCAGTAGCGAAAGGGCAGGTGACCCCTAGGAGGGATAGGAATGTCCGGAAAAGCATAGATGGGGCTTTAAAATTAAAATGCCATAATTGCGGAAAAGAGGGGCACTATAGTTATTAGTGCACTGTTTCAACTGTGGCCGCCCGGAACATTCAAAGAGGGCCTGTATGTTGAGACCTAAGTGTTTTAAGTGCGGCAGTGAGGAACACTTAATTCGGAGTTGCAAGGCAAAGAGGTTTGTATGGTGTGACGAGTGTAAGGAAAGAGGGCACACCGCAACTAGCTGTCCACTTAGGAAGAAGGAGACGTGCCAGGGGTTCGGGAAGAACGGGCATTTATGGGAAAGTCGTAGAAAGAGGAAAAGTAAAGTTAAGAATCCTTCGGACAAGGATAGAGAAGGGATTAAGTTATGTCAAATATGGTCCGAAGATGACGAACTCACCTGCAATATTGAGGTAGAGGGTGAAACGCTCAGAGCACTGATAGACACCGGATCGGAAATTTCAGTCATTAGTTCGTTAGAGTTGCAAAGACTAAGACTCCCCGCCGACCAATTTATGCCAACTAAGGTGAACGCTTTTCAAGCAGATGGGGGTAGATTCAGGTTAGATTGGATGCTGGAAGTGAAGATAAAAGTAGGGGAGACCGAGACATCCCACACACTGTATGTAGCGTCAAAAATGGCCCACGACGTGATACTGGGAGGAGACTGGCTTAGACAGAGGAAAGCCGTATTAAAATTCGACCCTTCAAAGTTAGTCCTTGGGGAGGAAGAAATTATTTTAGGTAGCACGATGTTCACTCGAGTGGACCTTGTGTCTCGTGAAGATTTAAAAATTCCACCTAGAACAACGGTGATGAGCTGGGGTGAGGTAGAAGGGGCTATAAGGGATAACAAAGCCGTTTATCAGGTGTTACCCCTTCCCCACATAGAAGAGGACGAGGACGTGACAGTATTACCAGCATTAGTGCAGGAAGGTCAGGCACAGAATTTTCCGGTAGTTGTAGCAAATACGAGTCTAAAGACAGTTAATATTAAATCAGGAACTAAGTTGGGCAGAGCTTCAGTGTTAACATTAAAAACTATGGTGAGGTGCGAAGAAATGCCTGTAGAGAGCGAAGCAATTAGTAACAAGGTAGAATTAGACTGTCCTGACCAATACCGAGAAAGATTAGGAAGACTAGTTAAAGCTAATAAGCGAGTGTTAGCTAAGTCAGATAAGGAATTAGGTAATACACGTACAGTAAAAATGTCGATTGACACAGGAGACCATCAACCAATAAAGATGAGGCCGTACAGAATGCCTATTTGGAAGAGAGAGTTGGTTGAGAAAGCAGTGAAGGAGATGGGAAAGGCTGGTATTATTGAGCCATCTCAATCACCTTGGGGTTTCCCAGTCGTAGTAGTAGTGGAGAAAAAGGACGGAGGAAATAGATTCTGTGTAGAGATAGATTTTAGAGAACTTAATAAGATAAAATCTACTGCTTATCCCCTGCCCTTGATAGAGGACATTTTAGCGATGCTGGGGAAGGCTACATGTTTTTCCTCCTTAGACTTAAGATCAGGTTGCTGGCAAGTGGCAGTAAATGAGAAGGACAAACCTAAAACAGTTTTCTGTTGTCACATGGGGTTGTTCCAGTTCCGTGTCATATTGTTTGAGCTAGCAGGAGCTCCTGGTGTTTTTCAATCATTAACGGCAATAGTGTTGAGGGGATTTGAACATTTTGCCATGCCATATTTGGATGACATCTTAATCTTCTTAAAAATCTTATATCTAAAGTAATGGCAGAAACATCAGAAAAATCTTATATAGTAATGGTAGAAAAATCTTATATAGTAATGGTAGAAAACAGCAAAACAGAAAAAATCTTATATAGTAATGGTAGAAACAGCAGAAAAATCTTATATCTAAAGTAATGGCAGAAACACTAGAGGATGACCTCAAATCAGTAGTGGAATGGGGACAAAAATGGATGGTAACGTTCAATGCCACCAAGACAAAACTGGTTTCATTCAATAATTACAAGAAACCTTCTCTACCACCTATAGCAATGGCCAACAACTCTTTAGCTGAGAGTACGTCTTTCAAGCTCCTTGGCCTAACGTTCACAGGAAACATGAGCTGGAACAATTACATCGAGGGCATTGCCAAGGCCGCTGCGAGGAAGGTGGGCTCTCTCTACCGTGCTAGAAAACTTCTAACACCCGAAAGTATCCTGTACCTCTATAAGGCCACTATTCGCCCATGTATGGAGTATTGCTGTCATATTTGGGCCGGTGCATCGGCTACTAGTCTCTCGCTCCTTGACAGGGTTCAAAAGAGAGTCGCAAATCTGATAGGCCCTAAACTGGCATCAAAACTTCAGCCTCTGTCCCATCGTCGAAACGTTGCATCCCTCTGCCTGTTCTACAAGTATTATAATGGTGAATGCTCTGAAGAACTGCAAGCACTTGTGCCCCCACGACGTGAACACCCTCGACAGACCCGACAAGCTGCAAAATCCCACCCCCACACTGTAGAGATCCCTAGATGTAAAAGATCTTTCTACTCCAGTAGTTTCTTCCCCAGAACTGCTAGACTTTGGAATTCCATTCCAGGTCACTGCTTCCCCAACTGTACTGACATGCATAAGTTCAAGTGCAACGTGAACCAACATCTCGCTGCCCTAATCCCTACATAGTACCCCAGTAGATGTTTCCCCTGATAGTAGCCCCCTACATTAAAGTGGCAATGTGCCTTGTTTGGGGTGAAAATGTAATAAAAAAAAAAAAAAAAAAAAAAAAAAAAAAAACCCCGAAAGAACACTTTAAACATTTACAGGCTGTGTTAGATCATCTGAAATATCATGGCTTGAAATTGAAGATCAAAAAGTGTTAATTTATGAGAAAAGAGACTAAATATTTAGGATTTATCATAGACCAATCTGGAGTAAGGCCAGATACTGATAAAGTAAAAATTATAAGGGCAATGCCAGAACCTCAAACAGTTAGACAAGTTAGAGCATTTATAGGAACTGTAGGTTATTACAGAAGGTTCATAGCAGGGTTCTCTAGAATAGCTATACCGCTAATTAATCTAATGAAAAAATACGCTAGGTTCAATTGGACCGAGGCATGTCAGAAAGCATTCAATACGTTAAAAGCGGAACTGACATCCATTCCTTTATTGATTTATCCCGATTTGAACAAGCCTATGGTCCTAAATACGGATGCTAGTGATACGTGTACAGGAGCTTGCTTGACTCAGCCGTGTGAAGAGGCAGAAGCTGTAATCCCAGGAATAAAGGATGAAATGCCTATCTACTTTCTCTCTCACAAGTTAACAAAGACCCAACAGAAGTGGCCCGTGATTGGAAAAAGAGGCCTATGCCATTGCGTACGCTTTGCAAAAGCTGCATTTTTATTTAGCGGGCGCGACGTTCGTAATAAAAACTGATCATCGCCCATTACAGTACTTGTTCGATGCTGAATGGAAGAATCTAAAGGTGCAACTGTGGGCTATGCAACTGAGTGGCTACGACAGTAAGATAGAATACCTGTCCGGAAAAGAGAACACGTGTGCAGATTTATTATCTAGAATTTCCGAAGTGGTAGGTAAGAAGCTGATGCTAGTGATCAGAATCTAGTTAATGATAATAACTAAATAATCTGCGTACTCAACTCTCAGCAATTGCAGAATAGGCCCTCGGAGATGGAAGATGAAATAGAGCCAGAAGAAAATGACTCTCAAGAAGACGATTCCGATAAGATTGGGTGGAAATCGATAGACCTGAAACTACTTAAGTTAGAAGCAAGCAGGGACAAAAAACTTAAGAAATCGCAAGTAGCAGGGAAATTACCGCTTTCAAAATCGAGAAAATACCTGTTGGAGGATGATCAGGTATACTATGTAAATGGAGAAGAAAAGAGCCCAATGTTACGCTTGTATGTCCCGGATGGTCACGTGAGGGCCAGTGTAGTGCAGGTAGCACATGACGGGTTAGGTCATGTAGGTATTGATAAGACTTACTCGCTTTTAGCGAAGAAATACTATTGGCCGGGTATGTATAAACATATCCACTCCTATGTGACGGAATGTGTCACTTGCCAGAAGCGGGCTGTTAAGGGCGCTAAGACACCCCTAATGGAGACTGATATTCCATCATATCCGTTTGAGAAGTGGAGCATCGATGTCTCAGGGCCATATAATAGTAGTAACAAGGGAAATAAGTATATAGTCTGCATGGTCGATTGGTTAACTAGCTGGGTAGAGGCATTCCCGGTGCAAAGGAAGGATGCACAGACCATGGCGGAGATACTTATGAATGAAATTTTCCCTAGGTATGGTGTTCCACGTATGTTAGTGACAGACAATGGCAGAGAATTTGTAAATACCACTATAAGGGAGGTAACAGGATATTTAGGAGTGAAACATATTACCACCTCTCCATACCACCCCCAGAGCAATGCTAAAGTAGAAAGATTCCATAGGTTTTTGGGAGATACGCTGTCGAAGTTATCAGAGGACGAAGTCGAAAATTGGGACTTGTTCTTGAATCAGGCCTTAGCAGCAGCCAGATTTTCACATAACGATACGACTAAATTCTCTCCATATTACCTGGTGCACAGTAGAGATGTAGTGTTACCATTAGATAATCTTCTACTACCAAAAAAAAGTATACTGGGGAAGAAAATCATAAAAAAATGATTGAGCAACAGCATTCTCTGTTTGGTGAAGTGCGTCGAAGGATTAACTCAGCACAGAAAAAGTGTAACAAAAGAGTCAACGATGGAAGGGTTAAGAAAACATATGGAGTTGGCGACCCGGTATACTACATATTAGGGAGTGGAAAATGCCTAATATACAGACAGACAGACCTGTAAGGAAAGCCACCCTGATAGATCCGGAAGGAGATCGGGAAGATACGGATAGGTAGGCTGATGATGAGATAGCAGATGAACGGGAGTTAGAGGTAGAATTTGAGGTAGAGGATACAGACTTGCTAACAGAGATAACAACTACGCCTCCAGATTCGGAAGGTTGGGGATTTGAAGATGATATTCCATTATCGGTACGGAGAGATAGAGAAGCTGGTAAGGAGAATATGGCTAAAGAATCAGAAAGCAATACGGTTCCGTCGACACAGCCCCCAGAAGTAATAGGTGACGTGATGAGACCTAGACTTCTGAGAAGCAGCATAAAACGACCTATCAATGTCATCTCAAAACGAGGGAAAATTAAAAATAGCTATGAAGAAGATAAAGAAGACGAAGAAAGTCCAATTAATTCTATCATAAAGTTATTTGGGGAAATGGAATTGAGTGATTGAAATAAAAATGGAACAAATAATAAAAGAGCGAAGGAAACTGAAGGAGCAGAGGTGTCGATGGATACACTCACCCCCCAAGCTATACATCTATCGCGTGGTGTTTGGGCAGTTGCCTCAACTAGTAAGCGAAGGCTAACGAAAGTCTGTAAGGGACGACAACAAGGTGAAATACTTATTCATCCACCTATGACCATTATAGAGCTACCTATGAGTTGTGCAGCGTTTGGCTCAACTATGGAGATCTTGCCATCCTATAAACTTCTCTGTAAGTTTGAGCTCTGGAATGACTTT
>NC_136526.1:25921741-26021741 GCF_053919585.1 Euprymna scolopes | reverse complement strand
TCAGATATGCTCTTAAAGATAGTAACTCCGCTGTTGTGGGGCCGATAGAGGGCAAATATAAATGCAGTGGTGTTAGCAAGTGCAACCCGGAAGCACATATAGGGTAAGTTAGGATCTTCTCTAGAGATATCCTTGCCACACGGGAAGCCATCTTTAATGTAGGCACGTAGGCACATATTCCATGCCCATGGTGATCTTGGGGGTCAGATTTAGCTGTTAAATTAGAGTATCCGTTAATTATGAACTCATCTAGGGAAGTGGTCGGCCCTATTCCAGTTTCGCTTAGAAATAATATGTTCGGTTTCGTCTCCTGTAATTGGGTTTCAACCTCTGGAAGGTTGGAACGTAGACCCCTGATATTGGAGACGGAGACCTGGTAGTAGGGGTCTACGTTGGAAGATGGGGTTCTAGGTTTATTCGATTTTTTTTTCTGGAGATATTTCATGTTGCGGTTTTGGGATTTGTGGAACAGGTCGGCATATTTGGTTAGAGCAGTACAGAGAGGGAAAGGAAGAGAGAAAAAGACAGGAAATTTTTTTTTTTTGTAGCACACGAAAAGGTAAAGCCGTAACAATTACCCACTAGTATGGCATCGAGAGGCCTCACCAGAGACTACTGCATGGTCCAGATCCACTCACCAAATGGCAATACGGCAGTCCCAGTACTTTGCGCCTGCTGATAGGACAGCCTCCTTAGTGGTTAATCCAAGGTTCAGGTCCCTGACTATCAGGCGGAAAACGTCAGCCCAGACAAAACGTTTATCTCCAGCATCCTTACTAGTGACATGGCCACAAGGACAGAAATAGAGACAGAAAAATTTCCGACATCTCAGACTACTGTTCACCAAGTACTATCAACCTTTAAGCAGCTTTTTCTTCACCCTTTGTCAGAAAAATCACTCATTGAATGAGGACTGAGGGACAAAAAAGGAGAAGCGAGAGTTACTGGAGCTGCCGATAAGACAACTGGTCAGCTATTTGTGTTTTGGGCGTTTCCAGGTCTTCTGGGATGTGTGGATTGTACTCACCTTCAGAGTTAGAATCGGAGTCAGGGTTTTCATCCCTAAGTGTTATGTGTTTTAGCAAAGAAGAGTTTCTAGTCACTTGGTGATTTCCTCTCTGAACCGTTATCATACTTCTCTTCATTTTTGTAACGGTATATGGTTTAGGATTGTATGGTGGTGACAGTTTGTTTTGCCTTTTCTGTCTGATCAAGACCTTATCACCCAGGCTGAGAGCTGTTGTTTTTGTCTTTCTATCGGCGTACCCTTCATCTTCTCCTTTCCTTTGGAGTCATTTTCTTTCATGTTTTCAGGCATCGAATGCAACTATACAAGATAATTTAATAAACATGTTTTTAAAATATTGGAAAAATAGGTTATTGGGAATATAGGTTAAAATGAAAAGTAATATGGTTAAGTTTAAACATGGAAAAGTAAAGGACTAGTTGTTAAAACTGGAAAAGCAAATAATTTTTTTTAAGATTCAATTGATAACATTATATAATCAATACTTAATGCTGCAATATTTTAAGTTATAAATTTATATTTTTTACAAGAATATCTTGTCCTTTTCTTTTACAATTTTAACAACTAGTCCTTTACATTTTCCATGTTTAAGCTTAACAATGCTCGCATTTTTCTATTATCATATACATATATATATATATATATATATATAATATAAAAGCTCCCACCTGTATAATATAGCCTCTACATGTCATGAATTGCGTGCTCCAATTCTTTTCAGTAACTGAAAAGATAGAAAGAGAAAAAATAAAAAAAAAACACTTTCACACATACACAAACAAAAAACTTCTTTGCACAGAAGTCATGTCAGAAATTGCATGATTGAAACGCAAACTTTCATTGGTTGATGAAATAATGCCATGTTTTATTCCAGCCCTTTTGATTGGTGGATTTAAATTGGAACACAGCACGGGGAGAGATGTTCAAACCGCTAACTTTACTTTGAGTATTTATCTAAGAGAGGTGAGATGTAGTTTAGCATCTCTTCTTCTCGTATTCATGAAGTCATTTATTTAAGGGCGATTGGCATCCTTTCTTCTCTCCCCTGTGACACTATTTTACCTAACCAATTAGGTTTCATTAAATGACTTTATATTGTCTCCTTACATCAGCTAATAATGTTGATATCATAATTATTTATTTTGCGAATACATTGCCTTCTTTTAACTGGAGTTATAACTAAATGGATCCATTACCAAGAATGTTCAACTCTACTTAGTAGAGAGTTAACTAACATTTTATATGAAGTTACCTAACAGACTCAATAGAGATGCAAAATGATGTAATGATATTGCAATCAAGAAGAACATGACTGGGTTTCACAATACCAAGTTTGCATTTCTTTACATGACAATTTCTTCTTAGTGAGATTAAATTCAATGGATTAATGAAAATTAACCTAAAAGAAAAAAACAAGCAAAATTATATGCTCCCGCGACTAATGCTTTGAATTTTAGGAGAATAAAAATTACCCCCCAAAAGTGTGTTTTTCACCCCTAAAACCCTGGAGCTTATGCTGTCACACACACACACACATGCTCGCGCACAAATCAACGAACGTTTATTCATTTCAATTTCCCCGCGCATTTTGCACAAAAATAAGTTCTTCCAGCAACGACATAATTTCAAATATGCCCACACGCTTTTCTCACAACGAAAGTAAAATGAACATATTTCTGGTGAACGTAGTTGAAGACAGTATCACATGACACAAGCGACCAATGAGAAAATTTAGATAATTGTTTTTTTGAACGCTTTTCCAAAAACCAAAATATCAGCAGTAGCAAAATTGTTTTGAAGCCAGTCCAAAAATTATTTAAACGCATCAAACATTCTTTTTTCCCTTCTTTTTTCTTTTCTTCTTGGTCTGCCATGACACGAGAACATACCTCTCATTGTCGCTTTCAAAGCTGTCAAAACCATAATCACACACGCCACACGGGCACTCCAAAAAAAATCACTTATGTACACATGCATCCATTCCGTACATTTTCTATAAGAATTAATAACAACGGACTACTTTCCTCATAGGACTTTTGAATAAGGCGAACTTTGCCAGTTAAAACAAAACTTTGAAATAAGGACATTATTTTCACACAAGACTTTAACCTTCTAACCTTATTAATTCAACGAAGGACTTTCATCTAATATTCTAATCATAATTATTTCTCAAGAACTTTTACCGATCAGACCTTTGCTTGTTCATCTTGTTATTTTTGTTGAAAAATAAACGCAATGCATTTTAAATGAGAAGGAGGTGTCATTTTGTTTTATTCCTTTTTTTTTATTATTTTGTTTGGGGCAGAGAGATTTAATTTCACTTAAACTTCTTTTCCCCTACAAATTGGTGACACCCGACCGTAAAATGAAACATGCACTTCCTTCTACAACCCTGTTATTTTTCCATTTAAACTGGGACCGCAGACATCCGTCTACGCCGACTCCTTGCCCATGCAAAGAACAAACCGGCAATTCAAAGGCTTCCAAATCATTTTCAGGATTAAATCAAGTGAAACAAGAGCATGGATTCGTTGCTTTCAGAAATATCTCCAGCCACCCTATCGTTAAACATCCTGGTATTTAACTCAGCCAACATCAAATCCTGGTTCATCCAAATCCAAGCTTTATTTGATGCGAGGTGAATAACATCGCAAAGAACACGATACATTTACCTGGTCAAGAAATTACCGACATCGTGGAGGAGGTAATAGATTTACTTGAAACAATACAAAAAGGAAACCTTTACGACCGGCTGAAGGAAGCAATTCTAAAACGAACTGGCTTTTCCAATGAGTTGATGCTATGCAACCTCTTTACGCAAGTCGAACTTGGAGACCGCACTCCATCACAGTTGTTACATCACATGCGCACCCTTTTGGGAGATAACAAGATATCGGAGAACAATGAGGAGTTTGTGGCTGAATAAACTACCAGCAACAACATTGCAAATCCTTGCACCAGTAGCAGAAGGAACAGAGCCTGACAAACTGGCGGAAATAGCAGACTTAATTCATGAAAACATCCGGGCATGCTGAGTAAACTTGCTACAGCAACAGCCTACGCAACGAAGAGACGAGGAGCTAGCCGAGCTAAAAGCAACAGTCGAGGAGCTGTCCAAACAAATACAGGATTTACTGAAGGCAGATCGCCAGTGCTCACATCACAACAGGTTGCCCTATAGACGAAGGAGTACTAGCAGAAGTAGAAATGTGGAACGCGACAGAGTGGGATGGACACTGTTTCTACCATAGTAAATTCAGCAGTAATGCGCGACACTGTACCCACCCTTGTTCCTTCAGTAACAGAACAAAACAGGGAAATGAGGATGCCAGCCAGTAAAGATGATGACTGTAACTGGACTCTCTGTAAAAGAGATATATCCGTGACAGCACCCACGGATATAATTTTCTAATAGCCACTGGCGCCAAAGTAAGCGTAATCCCACCGCTGACCAATCAGAAGATTACGACCCAATTGTATCACTTGCAAGCAGCCAACGGTACTAAGATATCCACATTCGGGGATAAATCACTTACTATCAACATCGGCTTGAGGCAAACTTTCACATGGATTTTTACCACAGCCGAAGGAACAACACCCATGATAGTAGCGGATTTCCTGGCAAAATTCAACTTGTCTGTAGACATGACCAACCACACATTAACAGACAACCAAACGAAATTGGTGGTCAGAGGAGTCTCCATTCGATACCAGTCAACAGGTATCAGTTCAGCCCTACCTGAGGATCCATCTATCCGCAGCTGTCTCAGCCACTCAAGGACACGGACACGGTCAAGTATAGTACTAAACACTACATTAAAATGACTGGACAACCACTCCACTCCTCAGACATTTAAAATTGGATAAATACTGAATAGCAAAGAAAGAATTTCAGCACATGCTACAACAGGGAATTATCCGACCCTCAAAAAGTGCATGGTCTGCTCCCTTACACATGGTGCAGAAATCGGACAATACATCCTGGCACCCATGCAGTGATTTCAGAAGACTAAATGCACAAACTGCACCGGACAGATACCCTATTCCTCACATCCACGATTTTAAACCGGATTACAGAACACGACAATGTTTTCGAAGTTAGATCAAGTTCCCGTAGCAGAGGAGGATATCCACAAAACAGCCTTGACCACACTATTTGGACTTTATGCATTCACTCGCATGCCCTTTGGACTTCGAAACGCTAGTCAAACTTTCCAATGCTTAATAGACAAGGTTTTCAGAGGATTGCCATTCATATTTGCATACGTGGATGACATCCTGATTGCTAGTAATAACCTTGACGACCATAAACAGCACCTGGATCAAGCTTTCCAGAGATTATCTCACTACAGCCTAAAAGTAAACGTTGAAAAATGCATCTTCGGCCAATCAGAAGTCAACTTCTTCGAACACTCGGGCGAAATATCACCATTACCCGAAAAAGTGAATGCCATTGCTAATTTTCCACAGCCCACATCTGTTCGACAAGTCCGTCGATTTATAGGGATAATCAACTACTACAGGCGATTCTTACCCAACTGCTCTGAAATTCTCACGCCACTAACATCGCTGTTGCATAACAAGACCAAGAACCAACAGTTAACATTAGATGGACCAGCCTTAGCAGTTTTTACTCAAGCGAAGAAAGTCCTAGCAAATTTCACAAAGCTGACTTACATAAATGACAAGGAAGATACCAGACTCACACTTACAATGGATGCATCATGCGTAGCCGTAGGGGCAGTCATACACCAGCTGACCAATGATGGGATGATCCCTATATCATTTTTTCCAGCTAAGCTAAACAAGACGCAAAGAAAATACAGCACATTTTCGAGGGAATTATTGGCAATTTATCTGGCGATTAAACATTTCAAACAAATCTTGGAAGGCAGAAATTTCACGATCTACACAGATCAAAAACCATTAACTTATGCGCTACACACACATGTAGACAAATATGGCCCACGAGAAATCAGACATCTCGATCACATTGCACAGTGCTCTATGGATATAAGATACGTGAAGGGCCAGGAGAACATTGTAGCAGACGCCTTATCCAGAGCCATGATCACTTCTCTAAATTCCAGCTAAGCATGGAATTGATAGCACGAGAACAGGAATCAGACAACGTTTAAAGATGTTCAGGAAAAAACATCCTTACAACTCGAAAAAATGCTGTACATTCAGTACAGCAATTGTTTATTACAACGCAGCAAAGAAACAACCATGACCGTACATACCACCTAGCCTCAGATGACAAGTTTTCCAACATCTTCACAATTTATTTCACCCAGGAAAAAGAGTTACTTTAAAGCTAATAACGCAATGTTTCGTGTGGCTGAATATGAACACAGATATTCAAAATTGGACTTAGACGTGCATAGATTGTCAAAAGCAGAAAATTCACAGACACACGAGATCACTACTGGGTTCCTTTAGCACACCCAATGCTAGATTCACCAACATCCACATTGATTTGGTAGGACCGTTACCCACTTCAAAGGGACACACCCACATCCTGACTATCGTTGATAGATTCAGCAGATGGCCTATCGCCATAGTTGTTAAGGATACTTCAGCTATAGCCATACTTCAGGACTGGATAGACATCTCCGGAGTACCCACAGTCATTACGACAGACAGAGGTTTGCAGTTCCAATCGACACTCTTTGTGGAATTTAATCAATTACTGGGAATGAACCACATCAAGACTACGGCATATCACCCATCCTCGAATGGCTTGATTGAACGCTTTCACAGGCAGTTAAAAACCTCCCTGGCAATGAGTCTGAACAACACAGACTGGGCAGACAATATACTTTTGATACTATTAATGATACGGAACTCTGTAAAAGAAGACTTACAAAGCACACCAGCAGAGGTAGTTTTCGGTTTCACTTTGACTCTACCAGGTCAATATTTTGATCAACACACGGAGATCTCACCTACAACCATGTTCGTAACAGAGTTGAAAGACAAAATGTCTCATCTAAATTTCACACCCACCAGGAGGACAGACAGACAATCCTATATTATAAAAGATCTTTACACCATCGAACACGTATTTGTCAGGACCGACTTAAACCAGCATACATAGACGATTTTTAGATCATTCCTTCACTGAAAAGAACGCCGATGCGACTACCAAAATGAAAATCGGCAGGAAAATACACTGGGCGAAACGTTTTAAGGAATACATTACATATTGAAAAAAAAAAAAAAAATTGAGAAAAACAGTTTTCTATGTTTTTTTTCAATCTGGGGGGGGGGAGTATTTGTGCTGTCACTCACACACACACACGCTCGTGCGCAAATAAACGAACATTTATTCATTTCAATTTCCCCGCGCATTTTGCACAAAAATAAGTTCCTCTTGCAACGACATAATTTCAAATATGCTTTTCTCACAATAAAAGTAAAATGAACATATTTCTGGCGGACGTAGTTGAAAACAGTATCACGTGACACAAGCAACCAATGAGAGAATTTAGAAGATTGTCTTTTTTAACGCTTTTCCAAAAACCAAAATATCAGCAGTAGCAATCTTGTTTCGGAGCCAGTCCAAAAAGTATTTAAACGCATCAAACATTCTTTCTTTCCCTTCTTTTCCCCTTCTTTCTTCTTTTCTTCTTGCTCCAACGTGACACGAGAACATGCCTCTCGTTTTCCTCTCATCGTTGCTTTCAAAGCCGCCGAGACCATAATTACACACACCATGTGGGCAGTCAAAAAAAAATCACACTTATGCTCACACACACACACACACCCATTCCGTACATTTTCTATAAGAATTAATAACAACGGACTACTTTCCTCATGGGACTTTAGAATAAAGCGAACTTCGCCAGTTAAAACCCAAACTTTGAAATAAGGACATTATTTTCACACAAGACTTTCACCTTCTAATCTTATAATTCAACGAAGGACTTTCATCTAATATTCTAATCATAATTATTTCTCATGAACTTTTACCGATCAGACCTTTGCTTGTTCATCTTGTTATTTTTGTTGAAAGATAAATGGGGTGCATTTTAAATGAGAAGGAGGTGTCATTTTGTTTTATTCCTTTTTTATTATTTTGTTTGGGGCAGAGAGATTTAATTTCACTTGAATTTCTTTCCCCCTATAAAGCTCTAGCCCCAGAATTTTCTCGGGTCAAATATTACGTTTCCAGATGTATATCCATATAATCTTGCTTGTGAGTAATTTTCAACAAAATCTAAAGGTTGGAAAAGATTCTATGTCCCTAAAAGTGCTATTTTTGACCATTTTTGATCCCTTTTGAACCCCTGGGGACGTAACCAAAATTTTCCAAGGATCAAATATTACGTTTCCAGATGTATATCCATATAATCTTGCTTGTGATTAATTTTCAGAAAAATCTAAAGGTTGGAAAAGATTCTATGTCCCTAAAAGTGCTATTTTTGACCATTTTGATCCCTTTTGAACCCCTGGGGACGTAACCAGAATTTTCCAAGGGTCAAATATTACGTTTCCAGATGTATATCCATATAATCTTGCTTGTGATTAATTTTCAGAAAAATCTAAAGGTTGGAAAAGATTCTATGTCCCTAAAAGTGCTATTTTTGACCATTTTGATCCCTTTTGAACCCCTGGGGACGTAACCAGAATTTTCCAAGGGTCAAATATTACGTTTACAGATGTATATCCATATAATCTTGCTTGTGAGTAATTTTCAACAAAATCTAAAGGTTGGAAAAGATTCTATGTCCCGAAAAGTGCTATTTTTGGCCATTCTAACCCCTTTTGACCCCCTGTCAAAAATTTGAGAATGCTACATTTCCTCCCTTGGGTAGTTGTAACTTCATGCAAAATTTTAGGAAAATAATTTTGTGAACGAACGGACGAGGGTGAATTCTAAGGTCCACATCCGACTAAGTCGGTGGACTGAACAGATAAACTCATTACTTTCTTCTTGCTGTACATATATATTTAGAAAAGGAACCGTTTTAACGTAAAAAAGCAAAGAAACATTACTCCCCCCTCCAAATAACCAAAAACCATTATAATAAAAAGAAATGGCAGACCTGAACGAGAATACCCCCCCCACTAATTTTTATAGTATGTTTTAGTATAGGCACCGCCAAAAATGGCCGCAAAATCAAGTTGTCGTTGTTTTTTAAAACGAAATTACATTTATTAAAATCCATTATTTCTGAGTAACTTTTTTTTTTCCAGAAAGATAAAACCCTGAATTTTATCATATAGAAAACAGAATAATGTAAAACTTTTTCTACTATTTTTAATTCAATTTTAAATGTTAAATTTTCCCAAAAAGTTAACAATTGATATTTTTTGTCTTGCACAAAAAACGTACATAAATATTTAAAAAAAAAAGGTTTTTGAAATAATTAATTTATTAATTTATTGTCTAACTAAGATTTAGGATGATTTTCTAAGAGAATATGCAAAAATATTATAATATAAGTTCCTGAATTTCAAATAATTCCACTTATTCATATAGGTAACCAGATATTTCGCGTCGATCTAGAGTCTAGATCGACACTGTTTAGGTTTGCGTTTGATAAGAAGAAAACTATGGAAGACCAAACAGGCCAAAAAAAACTTATTTTTCAGTGACGAAAATTTCAATGTATTATTAAGCTGAGGCTGGCCAGTACCAGATGGGTGACCATTTGTATGAGTTTGGTTTTTAATGTGTATGTGTGTGGGGGCCAGGCTCCCCAAAATGGGGGGGGGGGCAATTTAAAGCAGAATAAAAAACAATTATTTCAGCGCGTTTGGTCCACCGTAGTCGAAAGGCGGCAAACGTTTTCAAACGGGATCGAAAAAAATGATGCTATTTTTAACACAAAGGGCACAATATTTATCGAATTTTTTTTTTGTATCGATTATTCAAAGCATGCCCTGTTTAATAATGGTCATGCATTATTCGGCTCGCTAAAAAAAAATTGTTAATTTATTTATCAAAAATTTTAAAATGGCTTTTTTCGTATAAATATTAAAAAAAATTTTTTTTTTGTTTTGCTTAACTTTAATTATTTTACTTAACATATTCACCGAATTTCACACTTCAAAACTCAAAAGCGGGATAATTAAACACAATCGAAGTTCTGATATTCAGACGTCAAAATAAGGTATGCAAACAATTTATTTATTTATTTTTTTAAATCTATAATTCTGTCCCTTACAACAACACAATATCTTGTGTTCAGTTTCAGATGATTATTTTAAGCATATTTGTTCCCACTTCAAAACAAGGGGGGGTTGTAAGCAAAAAAAAAATATATATATAAATATCGTTTATGAAAAATAAGTACACTGTTATAAAGTTCATTCTTCTCCTAATAATCGCTGAAAATTTCGTATTGATCGGATAATTACCTGATTTTTGGTAGATTTTTAAAAAGACGGTCCGTCAAAAAGTACTGACCTGCCCCCCCCCCCAGTTTTGGCGGTGCCTATTTTAGTATGTAGTTTCTGAGGTCGGGGTGTTTATTCCGAAAGTCGTTCTTAACATAGGGAGGTTAAGGGTGTTTATACTACGCTGGGTTAGTTCGTATAAAATACCAACTACAGAATATCGGTTAAAATTATAGGGGTATGTGGGTGATTCTCGTTCAGGTCCACCAAAGAAACAAAAAGCAATACGCGTTAACATAAGAAAAAAAATAACACTTATCAAGGTTAAATAAATTCTTGGCAAGCAAAGAGCGTAAAAAATGCTCCCCCCAACACATTTTTTTTGGCCAGCACCCCATTCCCACAAAAAAAAAAAAAAAAAAAAAACAACAACAAAAAAAACACGCTACGTCACCCCCCCCCCCCCCTTGGAAAAATTAGTTTACACGTCCTCAGAATAGAACCGTTAATTTGTAGCGGGTGTTCACTGCTCAGTTCATTTTCAATTTGCATAAACTCATAAATAATAATTTTTAAAAAGATTCCTCTTTTGCGACTATTTTTCAAGCTGTTACCATGTAATCGCCTAAAAAAGTAAAATTGCATTTTATATTCTCGACTAAAATATGATGGGTGTGTTAATAAAATTTACCAAAATTCATTTATTTTATACTTTTGCAATAATGTGTAAATCGTGGAGATGCGAGAAATACAATTTTTATTATATGTTAATATATTAATTAAAACCAAATTAAAGTAATCCCGATATTGTTCCTATTTACAATGCCTCCCCATGGGACAGAGTTAGACACCAGGGTCGTTTTTTAACGTGGAGAAAAGGTACAAAAATAAAAAATTGTCTCAGTCGTGAAGGACTGATCCTCCACCGAAAGAGAACAAGAAATGGAAGTGCAGCTGCAGCATTAGCAATGCAGCATTGCAGCATCTGAAGAACAGATACTACACTTTGATCTTGGCCAATTATAAAAATGAAACTATTCTCTTTTTATTAAAACCCTTTTAATTGGGTTCTTATCTGCTGTTTCTCTCTAAAAAAATAAATAAAATGAAATCAGAGAGAGAGAGAGAGAGAGAGAGAGAGAGAGAGAGAGAGAGAGAGAGAGAGAGAGAGAGAGAGACGGTGAATTAGTTGTTCGCCAAATACTTCTCATTTTTCACCGAGTTTTGACCTCTGTTTCCCCGTAAGTAAAAAATATCTTTCTTTTTTTTTTTTTTACGTATTGCACAACATATTTGCATGTTCACGAACTCAGCAGTTTCGTTGTTTTCAAACATAAAGAAACTGTTTTATTTATATTTTTCTATCTCTAAAACAAAACATGTTTTCAGCTTTCGTGTTATATATATATATATATATATATATATATATATATATATATATATATATATATATATATACATATATGAGTTTTTTAATACAAACCCAACGTCATTTGGATACATTTAGAAAATATTTAATTTTTCAATTCTGTGTTGGTTTAAATCTCAAATCAACTGAGAATTCTAGTCTAAATTGTTTTTGTTCCGAGAACCCCCCCCCCCAAAAAAAACAAACAATAACAAAAAAGAAAAAGTATTACACTAAATCTTTCGATAGAGCTCTCGCTCGGCTGTCACACGTGTCACTTTCTATTAACCCCTTGTCATACAAAGAAGCATGAAGGTGTTACAGGTACGGTTGTTTAATGTCTGTAATCACGCTCCCCGAGAAGACACTAATGTTCTCCTCCCGACGAGTGGAGCTTGAGCCTTTTTGGCTGATAGTGTTTTATTTGGTCTACTATATCTTTTCATACTTTCAATCCGTGAAAGAGAAATCCTTCTAGACCGAGGCAATTTATATTTTTGTTCCAATCCAGAATGCCCTCTTCTGTGAAGATGGATTTTTCTTATAATAAAATGCATTTTTTCTAATGTACGAAAAATCGACCTTGTGGGGAGACAGAGGCCGTAATTGTTGTTGCTAAGAGATTGTTTTTTCACTCTGCTAGGAAGTTTAACAATTTAGAAATAACCCAAACACGTTGGAGGGATGCAAACGATCGGTGGGTTTATCCTACGACAGAATAGAATCATACTTAACGTCAGTATAAGGCCGATGTCTGATTTAGGATAATGTTTTAGACCAAGAGTCACATTACTATAGCGAGCGGACCAGCAGACGTCTTTTGACGGTCAAGGTCATTTCTTTTTGTTTTGTATCTCTTCCTCATCGGAACTTATGGAGACATAAAAGAGACACATGGCCAAATCGTGAGTCGTGACCTTACGGCCAATTACGATAGCTATATACATAGACATTGAACTTGGTAAATTAATGAAATCGTAGCCGATAAAAATGAGCTACTTATGCAGAATACGGACCATTCTAAAACCGATGATTGTTTCGTCAGTATGTTACGTAAACCGCCGGAAGGTGCCGAAACGTAAAATATGAAATTGCAGCAGTAGGTGTATCAGAATTTTGGGGGAATTTTTGACACCCCTAACAGAAAACTGCGAATAAAAAATAAAAAAAAAACTCGTAATTTCTCTTTTTTAAGTGGGTTGTTTATTTTCTGTATGGAATATACTTTCAAAATAAACTATTAAAGTTGTTTAAAAAATAATAGAAATATTTTTTATTTAAAAAACAAACAAACAGTGTTTACAAAATGCCGGTGCGCGTTCAACCAGCCATTTTTTTTTTTTTTTTTTTTTTTTTTTACATATGAAATCAATTGAAATTTTTTTTCAATTTTTAAACTTTAAAAATCTATCGAAATTTTCTATTGGTTCAATTTTTACGATATTTTCAGGGTCAAAGTGAAATTTTATGCTCTTTCCAATAAACCGAATATAATATTTTAGACAAACGTTTTTTTTTTTTAATTCACCCCCCCCCCCATTTTTAAATGTCTATTAAAAATTAAATAATTTATGTACCAAAGTTTTATATATCACAAATTGAAGATAAAAGATCAATAAATAAAATATTCTAATTTAAAGCAAAAAAAAAAAAAGTGTTTTTTGGAAATTTACCTGTAAAATCCAAAGTGTAAAACCTTTTATTAAAACCTTGTTGATTTTTATATTTTTTTAATGAAAGCTCATGTTATGCTTATATCGTCAAGTAAATACCAGACGCTGACGGCAATTTTTTCTATTTCATTCAATGCTTTCTTTTTTTTAGATATTAAAAAAAAAATCCAGTCGATAAAGTAGAAATAAGATATAATAATTAAAAACTCATGTATTTCATTAAGAGAATTAAAAAATAAAAAAATAAATAAATAAAAATAAATAAAATCGGTCGACTGGATTTTTTGTTTAACGGGAAAAACTTATAAGTGAATGTGTGTTTTTTTTTTTGTTTTTTTAACTACGGAGGACCAAAAATACTAATTTTGGTTAACAGCACGCAATAAAAAAAGAGACATTAATTATGTCCCTTTAATGAATCAGTATTTGATAAATTGCAAATTAGCAGCAGCGCTTTAAGCTTATGGCACTAAACACGTTACGAAAATGCGATTTTCTACGAACCTCACTTTAAAAAATCCTTTTATTTAAAAAATACATGGAATATAAAATATAAATATGGACAATTCTTTTAAATGAAGAATTGAACCAGCCATTGCTTAGTTTTTTTGTTTTTTTTTTATAGGTGATTTTTTGGCATTTATAGATTAATAGATTTTGGTACCATTTAAAATTTGTTGAATTTCGTGAAATCTTTTTTTAAGAAAACCGATGAAAAAAAAAATTGTATTTTTTCGATTATTCATTCATTCATGTGCTGTCCTTCGTGTCCGAAGACGACTTCCTGTGAACCATCATTCTCCACTTGTCACGGTCGCGACTGAGGGTCTGCCAGCTTCCAGTAGGGATCAACCTGTCCTTTAGATTTCGTTTGACGGTGTCACGAAACCTGAGCTTAGGTCTGCCTATGCCTCGTACCCCATCCTCCAGTTGTGAAAACAGTATCTGTTTTGGTAGTCAGGAGTTCTCCATTCTGTTTACGTGCCCGGCCCATCTCAGGTTTTTCCGGATGAGCAGGTCATACATGCTTGGGAGGGTGATCTCCCTGTTGCTGACAAAGTCATACCACTTGACATTTAAAATCTGCCGGAGGTGCCTCATCATGTAGGTGTTGAGCTTGCGGGATATTAGTTTGTACACTGGCCAAGTTTATGCACCGTATAAGAGTGACGAGAGGACGATGGCGCGGTACACCAAGCATTTAGTTCTGAAAGTCAGGTCTTTATTTTGCCAGACCTTCTGTTTGAGTTTTCCATAGGATATGGAGGCGTTGACCATTCTTGTAGAAATTTCCTTGTCCATTTTGTTGTTGTTCATGACCATCGTCCCTAGGTATTTGAATTTGCTGACATTGTAAAACTCCTGGTCTTGAATCTTAATTGGCTGGCTTGTTGCTGGTGATCCAGGGGATTGTTGGTACATCATTTTGGTTTTCTTGATGTTAATCTTCAATCCGAAGGCCTTGGCCGATCCTGCGAAGCGAGTTATGTCCTGAGCATCCTCATGACTATGCGCTACAAATGCGGTGTCATCAGCAAACATGAGCTCCCGTACGAGTATCTTTGTTGTTCTATTTGCGGATTTGTATGCATTGACATTTATTAAACCTTTCATTATTTTAAAATTTTGTCTTTTCTCATTTTATTGAAAAAAAAATTACAGTTTGAAATTACATTTTCATATTGATTATAAGCTTCGAAACAGAGACAGTCTATATAATCAGATGTTTATTCAAGTTTTCAATGGCGGCTTCTGATACTCCTATTGCAGCAATTGACAAGCTCAATAGAAATATATGGCAGAAAAATCAATGATTAAATAAAAATGAAAGTCAACATCTTCATTCCATAGAGGGTTGAAAATTAAGCAGAAAACATGACTGTTTTTGTTTCAATAATTATTTTTTGAATAAAAAATAATTAAAAAAAAAAACAACTTTTACTACAATTGTTCGAAAGGTTTTTGGGTAAACTTTTACAACGTCCCAGCATATTATAAACACCCCAACCTCTCCATGTTAAGAACGGCTTTCGGAATAAACACCCTCTAACCTCGAAAGCCGTTCTTAACATGGGGGTGTTTATAATATGCTGGGACGTTGTAAAAGTTTACCCAAAAACCTTTATTATTTATTATTAGTTTATTCCGAAAGCCGTTCTCAATATGGGTGGTTGGGGGTGTTTATACTATGCTTGAGCAGGTCGTAAAAAATACCAGTTTTTGTTTATTGCCACAAGTGCTAATTCTGAACTTGCACCAATTTTCTTAATTTAGAAATTGTATATGTCGGATGATGAAACTCGAAAATTGCTTATTAAAAAAACAAAACAATTCTAACTATGATCTCTCTCACGTATTTTATCTAAAAAAACAAAAGAAAGTAAAATGAAACTGAACATGCGCATTTTTTATTTAACGAATGGTCCCTGCAACGCGCTGCGTTCAACATGCCTATTTGGCAATGGGAGCCTCACTCATGTACATCCGCCGGTACTTCTACACTATCGCCGAAACTGGAGGCGCTATTTTATTTCGCGTACCTGTCGTTGAAATCCAAGAGAGAAATCAGTATTTTAAACTATGACTGAAGCATGAAATAACAAAATTAAACTAATGATTTTTCGGTTTCATTTAAATTTGTTGTTGACCCTTCAAAGTCGCTTTAATTAAAAAAAATGTTTCATTAAAATTATTTATTTGTTCAAAAAAAAAAAAAAAAGCAAACAAACAAAAAAGCAAACAAAAAACAAAAAATATTTTATAAAAATCCAAAATTGTTTTATTAAAATTATATTTTCTTACGCAAACTTTTCAATAAATGCTTTTACAATTATATTTTGATAAATTTTTATGCAGTAAATGTTTTGGTTTGTGAGAAATTCTATATATGGCAGCCATCTTTTCTTGTTTGTCTGCCCAGGCATTAGTAGTTGGCTGTCATTGGTTTAAATTTGAATTTGTCAGGTGATTGACTTGGTGCGCTTTTGTATCATGCTTTCTTTTTTCAGTCTAGACAAAGCTCGGCATCGGGATAGACTCAAAACTCAGCAGCTCCACTGAGGGGAGCTAAGACAATTCCTCCATGAACACCAAGCGTTTGGTGAACGAAAGACCACGTCTCTACAAGCAGAGAACTTATACTGTTGAATTTATCCTAATTAAGGATGACATTCAAGAACGGATGACATTCAAGAACTGTTCTGCATGTATATTTACCAAATATTGGATCTTATCTCAATTCATCTTGAGTCCCAAGTGGCTCACATTATGCCTAATTATAGGCACCAACATTCCCGCTGAGTTTACCATAAACATTCATGGATCCTTCTGAGGAACAACGAACTAACATTCCGACAATAAGAATTCGAACTAAAAGCTCCATGCATATGGAAGCAAATTGGGCCACCGTTTTGCAAAAGGACAACATCAGGACCAATAAACTTTCATTGCTGTTACATTTGAATATATTTTGAGTTTGAAAAAATATGGCTTTTGTATTTGTGGATTCTTTTGCCTCTGCAGGAAGGAAATTGAGATGTGAGAAATTTATTTTTCACAGGTTTTCAAATGGCGCTCGCCCAGTTTAGACAATTACGTTTCATGAAAAACTTTCCCGTTTTCATTAAATCAAAACATTTCCAATTATTACGGATATATGTTCTCATTCACTTTCTTTATTTACTTTTTTTCATAGTTCTTTCCAGAAGTAATTAATATCTAGTTTTATTTTTTTTTATTTATTTATTTCTAACTTCGGTCATAGTTTAAAATACTGATTTCTCCCTTGGATTTGAACGACAGGTGCGCAAAATAAAATGGTGTTTCCAGTTTCGGCGATAAACTGTAGAAGCACCTGTTCGCCGAAATAAAAAGAGGCAAATGTGTAGTTTAGCGGCGTAAATTATTTGCCCAACAAAAAATTATAAATTTTTTTATAAAACACATCATTAGACACTAAGGCTGAAATAAAACCAGAAAAAATTTAATTTTTATTATTTTTTCATTTTTTTTATTAGACTAAATGTACGACATTCAATCCCACCACCTTTTGACAGATTGGCCTTTTTACGGCTAAATTTGGCCTTTTTTATGCTCTTTTATTACAAAAAATATAGCGTCCAAAAACAGGGTTCATTAAAGAGCGTAAAAAATGCCAATCTTCCAAACCTTAGAAAGGCCAAATTTTAAAAGCAATATGGCAACCTTGAATATCGTACATTTAGTCTAATAAATGATAAAAACATAAAAATAAATTTTTTTCTGGTTTTATTTCAACCTTAATGTGCTTGGTACTAGTGCACTTATTGATCCGTGCTGAAATAATAACATTATTTAGAAAGCCGTTCTTAACATGGAGAGGGGAGGGTGTTTTGGACCTATTCTGTACCTTACAATTTAATAAAAACATATCATAAAACTTTAATTAAACTTAAAAATACTATTTAAAAATAAGCGCGGATCAATAAGTGCACTAGCACCATGTGCTTTATATAAAAATAAATAATTTTTAAGATTTGTCTGTCAAATAATTTATGCCGCTAAACTACACATTTGCCAATAAAGAAAAATCTGTAACGTACTCACGACAGAACGAAAATTCCAAAAATCACGTGAATTAATCAAGTAATTTTATAAAGAAAACAAAATATTTTTTAGTTTCATCTTTTTTTCAGTGTAAACGGACACTAATCTACCAGATTAAATAAAATAAATGACAAAATTTAAATATTTGTATAATGAAAAATTAATGTCAACATTTTAAGAAACTTAAAAAATTAAAAGAAAATGTTCAAATCAAGGAACACAATCATTGAAATATAAGTTTTGTGAATAAATATTTATTTCTGTTAGGAAGAAATGCAACAACTGATAACAAACAATTGTTCTATTTTAATGTTTTTTTTTGGGTGGGGGGATGTACTTGTGCAGTTTATGGACTGTGCGAAAATAATGACGTAATTATTTAGAAACCTTTTCTCAACATGGGGAGTGTTTTATAACTATTCTGTAATTTTATCTAACAGTTTAATAAACTAAAGATACCGTAAAAGTTAAACTATAGCACGGTTCGTATTCTGCATAAGTACTAAAAAAAACCAAACATACAACAAATAAATATTACCAAAGCCAAGATAAATTACTCTTCTAAATACCTGGATAAGTTTTTTTGTGTGTTTTAATGTTTTCGTTTATATATATATATTTTTTTTATTTGAAAACAAATGTAGTATCAAGTCTGTAATTAGAACAAAAATTATTGGTTTCACGTTGAGCCTTAACATTCGTTCAAAAATGCAAAATGAAACAAAATACTGGTAGAAACACACCTAATAAAAATCAACCATGTAAAAATTTAATGTTCTAACAGTATTTTATTTAATTTTCGATTTTTAGCAAATATCGAGGCTTGCCATGGTTCTATGAAACTATCCTTTTCTCGTTTTAACTCGGGCTTGACACTATTCCGGTTGCAAGTCAAAGCACACTTTAAAACGAATTTAAATACAAAAACTTATGCAAGAAAAGTAACTTATTTTGCTTTTGGTAACATTCATTTGTTGTATTTTTAAAAATCCTTTTTGTTAATGTTTTGCTAACTATTGTCTCCCAATTTTCGTCTGCTAAAATTTTAATCACGTGATTACAGTGTAGCATCACTAAAATAAACCATTAATTCAAGTGTTGCTTGTTATGGATTTAGCTGAATACGATATTAAAAATCACTTTATTGGTACTTATGCACTTATGTTACTGGGCTCGCGGGTGTATTGTAACTCTTCTGTGTTTTCACCTAACAATTTAATAAACAAAAAGATATAGTAAAACTTGAAGGACTATTTGAATACATTGATTTAAATTTAAAGTGTTGTGTAATTATTAAAAAAAAAAAATCAGTTGTGCTTCTGCATTATTTCTCCAATTTTTAATAATTTCACAATTATGAATGAATTAAAAATCACTTTATTGTATGCACTAGGTGTATCAGAATTTTTGACACCCCTAATACAAAACTGCGAATAAAATATTAAAAAAAATCGTAATTTCTCTTTTTAAAGTGGGTTGTTTTTATTTTTTTTTATGGAATATACTTCCAAAATAAACCATTTAAAGTTGTTTAAAAAATAATAGAAATATTTATTTTTTATTTTTTAAAAAAGTGTTTACAAAATTCTGGCGCACCTTCATGCAACCATTTTTTTTACATAATGAAATCAACTGAATTTTATGAGTTAATTTTTTTTCAATTTTTAAACTTTAAAAATCTATCAAAATTTTTCTATTGGTTCAATTTTTACAATATTTTCAGGGTTAATGTGAAATTTTATGCTCTTTCCAAGAAACCAAATATAATATTTTAGACAAACGTTTTTTTTTTTTACCCCCCCTCCATTTTGAAATATCTATTAAAATTTTAATAATTAATTTACACACCAAAGTTTTATATATCACAAATTGAAGATAAAAGATCAATAAATAAAATATTCTAATTTAAAACAAAAAAAAGAAGTGTTTTTTGGAAATTTACCTGTAAAGTCTAAACCTTTTTTTTTTAAAAAAAAAAAACACGTTGATTTTCTTTTTTTAAGTGGAAGCATATGTTATGCTTAAGATTGTCAAGTACATATTGGACACTGACGACAATTTTTTCTATTTCATTCAATGTTTTCTTTTTTTAGATATTAAAAAAAAAAAAAAAAAATCACCCGATAAAGAAGAATTAAAATTTATTAAAACAAAAATTCATGTATTTCATTAAGAGAATAAAAAAAAAGAAAAAATCAGTCGAGTGGGTTTTTTTATAAAGGCAAAACTTATAAGTGAATGTGTTCATTTTTTAACTATGGATGCACCAAAATACTAATTATGGTTTACAGCATGAAATAGAAAGACATATAAATTATGTCCCTTTGAAGCCACTGGAAGATAAGGGCGAATAAAATCAGATGTTTGTCTCCCTTTATTTGAACAGTTAAAAAAAAAATCTGAGTTGCGTTTTTTTTTTTTTAATCCTTCTTTAAAAAAGTATTTTATTTAAAAAGGAATATAAATATAAATATGGATAAATTCTTAACAATGAACAATGAATGGAAGTACCCATTGAATAGTAGTTTTTATAGGTAAGTGATTTTTTGTAATTTATATATATTTTTATAATTGAAGTAAGTAAAATTTAGTTGATTTTTCTTTAAATCGTTTTTTTAAAGAAAACTGATTTAAAAAAAAAATATTGTATGATTTGCCATTAAACCTTTTTTTGTAAAATTTGGTCTTTTCTCCTTTAATTGAAAAAGAAATTAGGATTTGAATTACATTTTTCAAGTAGTTATAAGCTTCGAAAGATAGTTGAATTATTCAAGTTCATATACGGCATATTTAATGGCAGCTTCTGATACACCTACTTATGCACTTATGTTACCAGACTCGCGGGTGTATTGCAACTATTCTGTACTTTCACCTAACAATTTAATAAACATCAATAAAATAAACCATTTATTCAAGTGTAGCTTGCTATGGATTTAGCTGAATACGATATTAAAAATCTCTTTATTGGTATTTATGATCTTATGTTACCAGGTACTAAAAAATAACGAGCAATGTAGGTAGAAAAGTAACTTTTATCAGTTACAATTACACCGTTACCTCCTAATTTGATGGGGTTGTTCAATCATTTTTTTTCGAGCAAATGTCGCTGAAACAGCCATACCATAATACTGCTACTCTTTCGCACACCTTTGTCATTTGTGCACATTTTGTCACTGGAGTTTTGTAAGACCAAAAATACAGCAGTTGGATGAAAGTCTCCAATGGCAGCTTTGACCCTTGCAAAAACCCATGTTTGATGGAAATGAACTTTCCTTTATGTGAAGGTTATCTCCATGATTTTATTTTCTAGTTCGGACGTTTTACTTCCGTCATTTCTCTTTGGCAAACAATACACAGAAGGTAGCTCTTGTCTAAGTATATTTTTTGCCCTTAAAAAAGCCTTCGCATCATCATGGGTTCATCAAATTTTTACTCGTGCTGCCTATATCCCTCTTCGTAGTTTGGTGAATTCTGAATTACTAATTCTTTGCTTACCACCACCTTCCCCGCTTCAGCTTAGTGTCTAATCGATAATCTGATTTTTAAAAAAAAAAGTAACAAGAAACAAAAAAGAAAGTTATATTCAAGTTTTACAATATATTTTTTGTGACAAAATACTTTTCTTTTAAATTCATTCATAATTGTGAAATTATTAGAAATTGAAGAAATAAAACACAACACTTTAAATTTAAAATCAATGTATTCAAACAGTCCTTCAAGTTTTACGATATCTTTTTGTTTATTAAATTGGGTACTCTTGCATAATTTGACCCGAATTCTCGTGAATTCCCGTCAAGCATGGATCGGGCAAGACCGGCAATTATTGGTGTCAGCCGAGCGTCATAACAGACACAGACTAATGAAAAAAAAAAAAAAAAAAACAAACCGGAAAAAATACAAATGCAAAAAAAACAAAAACAAAAAAAAACCTACTTTGAAAAATGAAAATATGTTTATTTCTTTTAGTATTTTTTTTTTTTTTTTTGCAAAATATTTATCAACAGAAAGTTTTTTTTTTTTTCTCCAAGAAATGATTTTTTAACCATATAATTGTTAGGTGTAAGTACAATTTTTTTTTTTGGTGGCACTGTCCATTTGTACATCTCCAGGAGAAACCATCCTTTACACAAGATCTTTTTACTTCAGTAAACATTTGTGTTTACAATCGTTGCACCTCATTTTTTTGGGGGAACAGCAATTTCTCCTCCTGAAAATATGAGATTGTCTGCATCGATGTTTTCATTTCTTTTTCTAACATGTATAGATTCATTTTCTTGCCTATCATTTTTCTGTTTGGCGAGTTCAAAAATATATTTGAGTGTCAGCTGTTCTTTTTTTTGTTGGTTTAATAGCTTTCTTGGAAGAATGTCGTCTGATTCCATTTAGATAGCGCTTTTTCTTTTGGCTAATAAAACTCCCAAAAATGCAATTAAAAAAAAAAATATTATAAAATTTAATCAATCAGAAAATAAAAAATCACTCCCTTAATAATATCACCTTAAAGAATACTAAAAACATAACAGAAAAAAAAATTAAATAAATAAAATAAAACGTCGAGTAAGCGTTTCAACATTTGAACAACGCTCGGCTGACACCGATGATCGCCGGTCTCGCTCGATCCATGCTTGACTGGAATTCACAAGAATTCGGGTCAAATTATGCAAGAGTACGTTATATTGTTCCTATTTACAATGTCTCCCCACGGGACAGAGTTAGACACCAGGGTCGTTTTTTAATGTGGAGAAAAGGAACAAAAATAAAAATTGTCTCAGTCGTGAAGGATTTCTCCTCCACTGACAGAGAACAAGAAATTGAAGTGCAGCATCTGAAGAACAAATACTACACTTTGATCTTGTTTATATATTTTATTGCTTTTAAAATTTTGTAAATACAATTAAGTAAAAAAACAAAACATTTTCAAACAACAAAATTAGGCACAAGGCCCTACAAGAAATTTGGGAGGGGAAGGGTTCAGGGTCTTTGTGACTAAAGTGATTAAAAAGTAATAAATGTAGACTTTGGAGTCTTACTCTTGACTGGCAACATTTACCAAAATACCTCATTCACTCTATGGATCTTAAACTAACTAATAAATCCCCAGCATTTAAGAATCAAAACCATATTTACAATTTAAAAAACAGTTGTCTGTGTGTTTGTGTATGCATTTTTTTTTTTTTTTTCTTTTTTAAATTTTGTGTGTGTGTGTGCGCATGTGTGAAAAAGTAAAGTTCAATTTCATTGGTAAATAAAAAAGTTTTTGAATTAAGAAAAGGATTGCTCGTGGAGAGGGGAAAACTACTTAAAAGTGTTCATATCAAAAACAAAAAATAAATGCTACTGGGTTGTTAGTGTACTAATCTAGGTGACTAGACCCCCCACTGTTTTCCGGGGAACCGAAAACAAGCAGGGCGATCCCTAATGGGGATTGGGGAAAATATCTTAATGGCAGTGGGAGAAAACAAAGCAACGGGTGGAGGGGGGTGGGAAGCTGACCTCTGAGTAGGGGAGTGACCGGGGATGTTGAAAAAGCAAGGATGTGGCACAAAGGGGATGGGCAGTTCTGTTCTCTAGTACCAAAAAATAAAATCAGGAACAGGATCTCATTTATACCACCAGTCAAGAGTCTTAAGTTTTTCTTAGCTAGAACCTAAGCGGGATGGGTTCCGAAGGCCCCAGCACCGCCCGTGCCATGCTTAAGGAGGGAACACGTATTGAAACTTGGCTCCTCGACGGATGCACAAACTAGTGCTGTGCACCCACCTCTTGTCAAAAAATTCCACTCTAGGCAACCTCCTCCAATCGCATCTGATCTTTACTTTAAGCAAATGTTTAAAGTAAACGATCAGCTCCCGATCCGGAACAGATATCCCTTCGCGGACCAACTTGAGGCGCGTGATTCAAATCACCATGCGCGCTACTGCCAGGATTGCCAGGACAACCATTCTTTCCTCCCTGGGGAACGGCGGCTCCGTGTTGTACCACAAAATAACCTTCGTCAAAATCGAGCGGACATTCGGCATTGATGCGAGCCCTTACCCCCTCGATGTACTCCAATAAGGGCTGGATCCGGCTGCAACTAAAAAACATGTGCCCGATCGTTTCAGGCTCGCGTTCGTCACAGTGCGGACAGAAGCCCCTCGTATGTTCTTTATACCGGCAGAGTTCGTCGAGAAGGGGCAGCGCGTTAGGGACCAGTCGCCAGGTGAGGGAAAATTCCGAGTTGTTCAGAATCTCCCGTCCCGGCACCCAACTCCAATGAGAACGGACAACCTCCATCGACCATCCCATCCGCTTACAAAGTGGATCCTTCGCGATCCCCTCCACTAGCTCCCGATATTGTTTCTTCCTTGGCTGATCGAGGACACTGGTCCCCGGCAAAGCTCTAAGAACGGTCCGGCATTCGGAGAAGAACTTAGACTCCCCCCTCGGTCTACGATGACATTCTACCGAGGGGTTGGGTTTGAGATTGGGAAACGAGTTCTCAACCACAGGGACCCAAGGAGCGTCTTCTTCAAGCGAACGACCCAGGAAAGCCAATCTCTCGGCATTTCTATGACACAAGAGACTGGGCTGACCCAGGCCTCCCTCGCTCGGACTCTGGACACAGACCTCTCTGCAGACATAATGCTTACCATCGTTCCACAATAGTGAATCGAGGCGCCCTTGCAAGCAGGTTAGTCGTTCTGCAGGGAGAGGAAGTACAGACAATCGGTAAAGGATGAGTGGAAAGACGTATGTAGCACACGCCTCCGCCCGACCCTTCAAGGACAATTTCCTTCCAATCCAAGTCTTCACCGACGATTTGACCTTGCCATATACTTCCGACCAATTCTTTTCCAGCTGAAGTCCCGGTCCAAACCAGACACCGAAAATATGGGCCGGTCCATCGGTCCAGCTGAAAATACCTGGAAGCGAGTTTACCCCGGTCCAGGCCCCCAACCGCAGGCCGACAGACTCGCTGCGGTTGAAGATGGCCCCTGTGACTTCTTCGTATCGAGCGAGCGCCTCGACCACCGCTTGAACGTCCGTGCGGCAAGACACGAACACGGTGACGTCATCAGCGAATGCGGAAACCCTGGCTCATGTGCCTCCAGGGAGGGCTATTCCGCGCAGGACTGGTGTAGCCGCCTCGTCCCTTAACTTGCGAAGGAGGGGTTCCAACGCCAGGACGTACAACAGAGGCGACAGCGGACAACCTTGACGCACCGACCGAGAGACAGCGAATGACTCCGACAGCTTACCGTTGATCTGCACCGCTACCGTCGGCCTATCATACAGAACAAAGATCCACTTGCGGAAGTCCGGATTAAATCCGGCGGCCTCTAACACAGCTCCCAGGAACCGATGGTCGACCCTATCGAATGCCTTGGACTGATCTAAACTGATCAGCGCGGCTTCGGCGTCGTCTTCTGTCCCCTCTATGATCGAGCGTATCAAATGCAAATTGTCTTGAATCGATCTCTCCTTCACAGCATAAGTCTGGTCCGGCTCGATCAAGTCAGTGATGACAACCTGCAAACGATTCGCAAGAATCTTTGCCAAAATCTTTAACTCTGTGTTTAGCAGAGTCAAGGGCCTAAAATCGTCGAAATTTTCCATCCCACCATGCCGTTGACCTTTCCTCAGCAATGTGATCACTCCCTTGGTCACCTGTCCAGGGATGGAACCCTGAGCAAACCAATGGTTGAACATATCCTTCAGAATAGGGACCAACATGGGCGAGAGCCTCAAGTAGAACTCGTAGGGTAAACCATCAAGCCCCGGGGATTTGTTGTAGCCAACCTGCTTCAATGCAGTAATGACCTCATGTTCAGTAACAAGACCATCACAGCTAGCCGCCCGAGCCGCCGTGAGGCGGGGCGAGTCAGCCAAATAGCTGCCAAACTCCTCGGCCCTGAGTCCGGGTAGTTGGGTGAAGCGCTCCGATAGATGCTCCCGAAACCCCTCGCAGATCTCCCAAGTCGAAACTAGGGGGTGTCCTTCCAGGTTATGTACTTTACGAATGTACCCATCTGAACCGCGCCTTAAAGCAGCCTTACGCTCAACAGCGTCAACATTCACAGCCTTGTTGGAAACTTTCATTAATCTAGCCCTAACTACTTGACCTTCGTACCGCTCGCTAGCCAAGCGGCTGAGGTCTTGTTTAGCTAGTGCTACCTCTAGGGGGTCCCCCCTCTCCACCGCCCGGGTCAGCTTATCCTCTAAGCGCTTCTTTGCCTTAGCCTTATCTAACGCGAGGCGTTGGCTGTATTGGACTGAGAAGCGTCTAATTTTGGCCTTAAGACTAACCCACCACTTACTCCCTGTAACCGCCCCCACTAAAGCCCGCTGAATTAATTCTGTAACCTTCAACCGGTAGTCCTCCAACTCCAACAAGGTGCTGTTGAACTTCCAGTATCCGGCTAGTTTAGGCCTAGCACTTAAGTTCAAATGGGCCATAACGAGTTTATGGTCCGAGTGTCCTAACAAGTGGAACGTGGGGCACGATAGAAAGTCTACGTCGCCTCTTCTAACTAACATCCGATCCAAGTAAGTACTCGGATGGGAAGGCGTTCCAGGATGCCACGTCCACATCTCCCGCCCCGGATGATCCAGACGGAATCTGTCGACGAGATCGCACGAGGCCATCAGGTCGAACAGAGTGCTGTCACACCGCACCGACCCACTAGTCCCCCCGACCTTATCTATATTGGGATCAAGGATTGCATTCCAATCACCCATTAGAACTAACCGTTCCGGATCCACTAAGCCCTCCAACCGTCGAAAAAAGGATGCCCTCTCTACAGCAGAATTGGGAGCATAAACAGCGACAATCTGAAAAACACTACTATTAACGGCACATCAACAACAACTAGCCGCCCGTCCTCATCTGCGTGAACAACATTCACCGACGCTGACAGGGTGCGACTCACTAGCAAGGAGATTCCACGACTATAAGTATTGCCATATGCTGAGTAGACATTGTAATCGTTCACCAGCACCTGACAATCCTCGTCACAAATAAAGTGGGTCTCCTGGATAGCGGCAATATCTACCTTAAGGGACACCAAGTCTCTCACAACGCGCGAGGCCTTGCTTCGACAGCTGATGCACCTCACATTAAATGTAGCCAAGTTCAAAGCCATGTTCACTTACCTTATTCAGTGTCACAGACGGGTCTGAAATCCTTGGCAGTGAGGACGTGGCAGGCCTGGCTGAGGCTGCCGGTAAGTAATTCTGCTGAGGGTATTCCGTCCTTGGCCACACCCCCCACGTCCAGGGGGAAGGTTAGTTTAAGTGCCCTGTAGAATGAGGGGTGGATATACACAGGGACTCTGCCTTCACACTTAAAGAAGAAATTGTTCAGTGACGAATGGTCCCTGTCCACCAGCTGCTGTCCCAGGATCGCATTCTTTGCTGCCTTGATCATAGCCCAGAGGGCTTGAGTCCTAGCATCCTTGTTGACCCTAACAAAAGTGGTCAACATGGGAGCGTCCTTGAACTTTGTTGGGTCTGCTACGCTGTCGCCATTAACGTAGGCGAGACCCCTCAGCTTGTTATACCGGACCTTTTGCTGTCCTTTGAGGTCCGGTATTGTTTGGTGCGGGTCTAGCTCGCATATTCTACCTCCTGGCAGGAACGGTAGTTTTTTGGTTCGCTCCGTGCGAACCGCCGTTGTTGGGTTGGGGAGAGGGGAGGGGGATGGAGTGGGGGTAGTTGGCACAGTTCCTTGCTGGATGGGGGTGGTGAAGGGTTTCTGGGGGCTTTGGCGAGATCTGGGGAGGGGGATAGTTGCTCGGGCTGCTGAGGTAGTGGAGTGACGGGGGGCTCAACTTGTGAGTCTGTTGCATTGTCTTTCTCAGTAGGGGTAGGGGGGTCGGCGCGTGTCTTCCTGCTCTTCCTCCTTCTGTCCCTCCTGATTTCTGTGGCGCTCAGTTTTGCCGGTACTGTCGCTACCTCCTCTTCCTCAGACACTACCTCCTCCTCAGACTCTTGTAATTTCCTCTTGTTGGAGGAGGGGGGTGCCTGAGTGTCCATATTGTCCACCTCAGTGATTGGGTTTGACTCAGGCTGGTCTGTGGACTCTGTCTGCAGGGTGGGCTTTTTGGCGGTCTTTCCTTTCTTGGTAACTGTCGTCCACCCTGCTTGAGTTTCAGGGGCACTAGTGGATTGAGTGGGTGCTGCGGCTTGGTTGGGTGTTTTGGCTAGTCCTGCCGACTTGCCCGCTGCTTTGGCTGGGTTTTTTCCCCCATTTCTCTTGGGGCAGTCCTTGGCCATGTGCCCCTGTTGTTGACACTGCCAGCAATGGGGCCTCCTCCCCTCCACTATAAGGGAGAGCGTCCATTCCCCGAACTTCAGCGTGGCGGGGATTCCAAAAAATCCTGTTTTGTCCAGGACCATAACTTGTAGTCCGCGGTCATGATGTTCCTCAGACCACGGACCGGTGTCACTTCTTCCACGTCCCCATACTGGCTGAGGATGGCACCCAGTTGTTCAGCCTCCATGTAGCAGGGGACGTTTAGAACAGAAACATTTGCCCTCCTCTTATTCATGTATATTGGCTGTAGCTTAATGTTTCTGCTCTGGTGATAGGTCCTGGACAGCTTGACTGCCTCTTCGGGGGTAGGAAGCAGAACATCCCATTGCGCGTAGCTCCTCCTGCAGATGTAATTTGCCGGGATGTTCTGCTCCAGCAGCACGTTCACCATTGTGTCTTTGTTGACACCGGTCAGGCTTCTGGTCCTCGTATCTGATGTTATCATAGAGAGGACTCTCTGCTGCAGTCCTTCCACCTGACCTGGGAGAGGCCGGATCTTGTTTCCCTTAGTACACTCTTTGTAAGTGGAGTCAAAGAGTCTCCTGTAGTCTTCCGGTGTCATCTTCTTTTTCTGCTGTTCCTTGGGGCCCCATGCTGATCCTCTATCCTTTTGGCTGTTTACTGGACCCGGGACGGGGGGTTTAGCTGGTGCAACTTGTACTGCCTCCGTTGTGGGTATTTCTGACCCTGGAGGCTGGCCTTTTCCGGACAGAGATGACCAGTCCGCATTTAAAGTTGTTGCGTGCTGGCGCTCCCTGCTCTCCGGATCGTTCTCCTTCCTCTTCCTGAGTTGCTGGGTGGCTGCCTCTTGGGGAGACGGAGGTGTCCCCCCTCCGGGGGATGTGTCCCTAGTGGCTGCTGTTGCGGGTTCAGTAGACAGGGGTGTCGCACCCACTAGTTGGATTTTGTTGACACTGGTTGACGCGTCCTCCCCATCCCTGGATTCCCCCTTTACGTTGTTGCCCTCTTGGGGAGTGTTGGAGGGCGGATCACTGGTTTCTTCGAACAGTGATTGGAGGGAGGCTAACGTGGCTTCAAACAGCTCCTCAGTATGGTGGGTGGTGCTGTTTTCCTCCCTCTCTCTTGCTGCTGGAACTTTGCCCTTTAGGGGAGCGGGGTTGCTTTGTTCCGGTGTTCCACCCTTTGCTTTGCAGTTCGGGAGTGCAGCTGGAGAGATTCCCGCTGCATAATCCTCTGCAGGCGTTCTTGCAACAGCCTTTTCCGCCAGGTGGCCCTCGTGGGGAGCAGCAGTTGCAGGTGGTTTTTCGGGGGTCGCCGCGGGCTGCGGCCCTACCCCTTCATCAGTTACCAAGGTCGCCGCGCGCTGGGGCCCTACCTTGTTCACTGGCGCCGTTTCACCGGGAGATGCATTAGCTCCCGGAGGTAATGCTGTGCATTTGGGGTGACGTACCCCTCCTGCTTGGCATCGTGGCAGTTGCACTGGCCGCTGATGCGGACCAAAGTGTAGTGGGGAGAAAAGAAAACCCAGGGGAATGGAGGGGGAGGAGCGGACTCTGAAGAAATTAAGAGTTTTTGACCTCCCCTCACGGGGATGTCGTGTTAGCAGCTCAGATCCCCCCGCGAGGGGGGAGAGCAGAGAAGAAAGACGCAGTGGGTGCTAGTGGGTCAGAGTGCCGCGTCGCAATTAAGAGAGAGAGGGGATAGACATCCCTGCCCACAGAGGGGAGCAGAAACGAAACACCCGCCCTACCCCACGTCGCCCTACCCACTAACTACCCCAACGGAAGCGAAAAAGAGAACCCTGTCTGCTCGATCCACTGGGAGAGCAGCGAAAATAGACAAAGTTTGGGCCTGGCAGGTCAGAGTGCTGCTCAGGCAATTAAGTGGTGAGAAAGTAGACCATCCCAGTCTCGAGAAGTAAGACCGAAACGAAGAAAAACAACATGCAAAAAAGAAAAAATGAAAAAAGAAGGTCTCAACTACCAGCGATAGTGGTGTTGGTCCCGAGATTCCAGTCTCTCAAAAGGGGAGATCGGTTTCCGGGTCCAAGCTCCCACAAATGTGGAGTCGGTCCTCTAGGTCCTGACTCCCCAAAGGAGGGGGTCGGTCCTTGCTAACAAAAGTTAGTATGAAAAAGCACCTTAACCTAGCCCGAAAGCCCGATGGTGGGTCAAGTTTCGTAACTGAGAAAACAGATACTACACTTTGATCTTGTTTATATATTTTATTGCTTTTAAAATTTTGTAAATACAATTAAGTAAAAAAAACAAAACATTTTCAAACAACAAAATTAGCACAAGGCCCTACAAGAAATTGGGGAGGGGAAGGGTTCAGGGTCTTTGTGACTAAAGTGATTAAAAAGTAATAAATGTAGACTTTGGAGTCTTACTCTTGACTGGCAACATTTACCAAAATACCTCATCCACTCTATGGATCTTAAACTAACTAATAAATCCCCAGCGTTTAAGAATCAAAACCATATTTACAATTTAAAAACAGTTGTCTTGTCTGTGTGTTTGTGTATGCATTTTTTTTTTTTTTTTTTTTTTAATTTTGTGTGTGTGTGTGAAAAAGTAAAGTTCAATTTCATTGGTAAATAAAAAAGTTTTTGAATTAAGAAAAGGATTGCTCGTGGAGAGGGGAAAACTAATTAAAAGTGTTCATATCAAAAACAAAAAATAAATGCTACTGGGTTGTTAGTGTACTAATCTAGGTGACTAGACCCCCCACTGTTTTCCGGGGAACCGAAAACAAGCAGGGCGATCCCTAATGGGGATTGGGGAAAATATCTTAATGGCAGTGGGAGAAAACAAAGCAACGGGTGGAGGGGGGTGGGAAGCTGACCTCTGAGTAGGGGAGTGACCGGGGATGTTGAAAAAGCAAGGATGTGGCACAAAGGGGATGGGCAGTTCTGTTCTCTAGTACCAAAAAATAAAATCAGGAACAGGATCTCATTTATACCACCAGTCAAGAGTCTTAAGTTTTTCTTAGCTAGAACCTAAGCGGGATGGGTTCCGAAGGCCCCAGCACCAGCACCGCCCGTGCCATGCTTAAGGAGGGAACACGTATTGAAACTTGGCTCCTCGACGGATGCACAAACTAGTGCTGTGCACCCACCTCTTGTCAAAAAATTCCACTCTAGGCAACCTCCTCCAATCGCATCTGATCTTTACTTTAAGCAAATGTTTAAAGTAAACGATCAGCTCCCGATCCGGAACAGATATCCCTTCGCGGACCAACTTGAGGCGCGTGATCCAAATCACCATGCGCGCTACTGCCAGGATCGCCAGGACAACCATTCTTTCCTCCCTGGGGAACGGCGGCTCCATGTTGTACACAAAATAACCTTCGTCAAGATCGAGCGGACATTCGGCATTGATGCGAGCCCTTACCCCCTCGACGTACTCCAATAAGGGCTGGATCCGGTTGCAACTAAAATCTTGTCCCGAAGTGTTATCTTACGTTATATTGTTAGGTGAACGTACAGAATAGTTACAAAACACCCGCGAGCCCAGTAACATAAGTGTGCATACACTGCAAGTACCAATAAAGTGATTTTTAATATCGTTCAGCTAAATCTATAACAAGCAACACTTGAATGAATGGTTTATTTTATTGATGCTACACCGTAATCACGTGATTAAAATTTTAGCAGACGAAAAATTGGGAGACAAAAGAGTAAAGAGTTCCTCATCCGCTATTATTTAGAAACATATTCTTAACATGCGGATGGGAGTTCTATTCCGTACTTTCACCTAACATTTTGATAAACAAAAGATACCGCAAATTTTGAATTTAATTTGAAAATTCGTCTTTGTTTTATAATAGTCAGGGGTACGAAGAAGTGGTCAAAAATAAATATATAACAAGTAAATATCTTCAAAAGCTAAATAAGTTTTTAGTGTTTTTTACTTACTTTAAAACGTTTATTCTGTTCGAAAGACAAGTGGCTAGCTTTATGTGAGGGGTATTTATTTGCTCCCTCACCGAGCAATTTAGGCACAAGGCCGATTTTTAAAAATGGCTGGAGATTGACACTTTGAGGTTTCGATAGGAGTTAAAAATAAAACAAAAAACAAAATACTGTTTGAAACACAACCAATAAATGTCACGGTAACGTTTACTGGGTGGGTTTCAGACAGTATTTTGTTTTATTTTATTTTATTTTTAAATCATGATTGAAACTTCGGTGTTAATAAAGATTCGTACGCCTGTAATTACAAAGCCATTTGGCGGAAGTGACGTCAGACAAATTTTTATGTACGGATGCACCAAACTATATATATTTTTTATTTTTATTTAAATATAAAAAGATTTTATGTAAGCAATTTTTATTTGAACTTAAAAAAAATTATAAACATTTTAATAAAAATATGTTTCTGAACTATTTTTTGCTTGTATAATAAAAATATAGGTAATATCGCGACGCTTCAGAGCGTATTGTGCTTATATGAGAAAATAAAGCTGTGTACGCATTATAAATGTTTCTTTTGTGTCTTATGTTATACATTAATACATTAGGGGTCATTTCGAGTTAAAAGTTTATTTACTGCACCCATCTGAACTAGAGGAAATCTTGATTTAAATATGTATGTCTCGTGTAAATAACTAACGATGAATATCTAATATGGCCGACGTTCTGAAGACCAAACGGGTGATCAAAATGTCAGATCGAGCGTACCGGAAAACGAAACGGGACCAAATTGACAACTCGGAAATTCTAAAATGAAAAAACTTTAATGGTTAATGCTTTTAATATGAATAATTTAAGCAAGTTGTTATTTTGATTGATGGTACACGCATTGGCTCCGATATTGTACGCAGTTCGTTCGAGGGAGCATTCATTAATCCGAAAAGGAAAGAAGTTTGGCGTGTGTGGCATTTTTTTTTTTGGTAAATATTCAGATTATTTACAACAGAACACCGATCACTCTAATTTGTTTTTTTTTTTTTTTAGGGGTAGTCGAGGTCGCTGACAACTAATCTGATAATCAAACCCGGGGCAAATTTACCGTTTGCATGGTATTAACCCCTGAACCCACGAACTATTTTCCGCCATTTTACAGCTTCCGTTTACGCTACGCGCGTGCGCGCTGCAGCGTAAACGACGGCTTCACAGCTAACTGCCTTCTCACATGGCATACCAATCCTCCGCGGAAAATTGGTAATCATGAAGAAAGAGAGAGAGCCTGTTTCCTCCGTTTAACTAGGTGCTGTTACTGTCTGTCCACCCAGTTACGGAAGCACAAAATGTATATAATGGCAACCTTGAAATAAAAATAAAGTTTTTTGTTATACTTTAATTTTAAACATGTTTTTTTTTTTTTTTTTTTTTTATTTATGGGGTTCAACCGTTTTCCCGCGAGTATTTTTTTACGCTCTTATAATAATAATAATAAAAAAAAAAATCAACGTTTTTTCTTTTATCTTTTTTTTATGGACCCCTCCCTTTCTTTCTTAATTTTTCTGCACTTATTTTACGTTTTCCGCGAGTAATATGTATATATATATGCGCGTGATCAAAGAAAGAGCTCCCCCCCCACACAAAAAATAAAACTTAAATATGTTTGAAAAAAAAAAAAAAAAAACACACACAAAAAACATGTTTAAAATTAAAGTATAACAAAAACATTTATTTTTATTTCAAGGGTGTCATTATATACATTTTGTGCTTCCACAACTGGGTAGACAGTAACGCCACCTATAGTTAAACGGAGGAAACAGACGCTCTCTTTCTTCTTGATTACCGAAATTATTAGCGAATAAAATCAGTTTCCACGCAGGAATGCGCGTATTCTCCAAAAATGTACCGGTAATCATGAAGAAAGAGAGAGCCCGTTTCCTCCGTTTCACTATAGGTGGCGTTACTGGCTGTCCAGTGTCCACCCAGTTACGGAAGCACAAAATATCCTTGAAATAAAAATGATTTTTTTTGTTATATTTTAATTTTAAACATGTTTTTTTCCAAACATATTTAAGTTTTATTTTTCCAAACATTTACGTTTTTTTTGTTTTTATGTTTTTTTTTGGCAAACATATTTAAGTTTTATTTTTCCAAACATTTGTTTTTTTTTTGTTTTTATGTGTTTTTTTTTTTTTTGCAAGTATAAACTAAATGTTTTTGCTGTATTTTTCTTTTAAACATTTATGGGTACAACCATTTTCCCGCGAGTATTTTTTACGCTCTTATAATAATAAAATCTATCAGTCACTGTGAAGTAACAATGCTTTCTTTTTTGGAACCACCACGGTACCTGTGCAACGCCACGTAGCATTACTGCTTCCAAATGAACACAGTCTCTTACACTTTGGACATGATACTTGTCGGGGTAAGATGCAATGTTCTCTAAAAAATTCCTGAGCTTCCATGTCAATTTTTTGGCTATTGCATCATAATAATTGAACGTCATGGACTGGCAAGATTCCATGTTCACAAAGTTAGTTTAGAAACTAAAATGGCCGGAAATAGTCCCTAGAAACAGACCCCTCTCATCCCTCACTGGTACCCGCGAATTGCGGCTAATTTGCAATGAAAGTCATATACCAAACAGAGCACTGTGGCGTAATGTTTCCAAGTGAACACGGTCTATTTACACTTAGGACATTATACTTGTCCTCTCTAAAATTCATGAGCTGTATCTTTTTGTGTCTTTTTTTTTTTTTTTTTTTTTTTTTGTGTAAAATTTGGCTATTTGTACATGCATGATTGCATGACTTGCTAGAGTCCATTTTCACAACGTTGGTTTAAAAACTAAAATGGCAGATCCCACAGTGTGAAATCGCAGAATGGGTGAAATCGTAAGTGTTTTTCAAGTAAATTGTAGATTACTTATACCCCCCCTCAACAGCTAACTACATAAATCTTGAATCTAAAGATTTTCGTGTTTTTACTCACTTTCAAACGTTTATTTGGTCGGAAAAAGAAATAATGTGCTTTAAAAAAGTGTTCGCGATTTCAGAACTAAACTAAATACTGTAAGAACCCCATGTTAGCATGACATGAGATTGGTGTAGTTTTGGTATTGCGCTGATATTTCGAAAACCACTCTTAACATGTTTTGTAACTATTCTGTGCTTCCACTTAACAATTTAAAAAAAAAAGAAAAGGATCTTATAGAAATTTGAATTTAACCCGAAAAAATTATGGTACTTATACAGTTTAATGACGACATTAAAAAATGGAAATATTGAAAAAATGGTACTTATACGACATTAAAAAATGGAAATATTGAAAAAAAATTTTTTTTGTACGTACCTGTTATAGACTGAAGTTCTTCGAAAAAAAATTTCACTTCATTTGATCAAGTAGTTTTTTTTTTTACAGCGAAAAACTATTATTTATCACGGCTACGTGAACGTGGCCATTTTGGAAATGTTATTGCAGCGCCCAGGAATTCCCTAAGGGCAGGTAACTGCCCTACGTAGCAGAATACCTCCATTTTAGGCCAATCTAGCCCTTTTTTTCCACCAGAATGAGAATTTTTTTTTTTTTTTTTGCGAAGACAGATGCCATTTTTGGAGTGTTTTTTTTTTTTTTTAATTTGTAACAGAAGAAAATAAAAAGAATAAAATATTAGAAAAATTAGAAATGTGCAACCAAAATTTTCGAATTTAAAAAAAAAAAACTTAGGGTTTGTATTACTGTATATGGATATGTTTTTAGTGTTTTTATTCAATGTAACATGTTTATTCAGCTCGAAAAGCATACAGTGTTTACCGATGTATTGGAAAATTCAAAATGGCGCCAGAGTCTCTCTTTAACACACTAACTTCAGGTGTTTTTTAAATAGTATTTTGTGTAGTTTATTATTTATAACACCTTTTCCCAAACTTACCATGTTAAAGAGAGTGTCGGGCGGGCACCATTTTGAATTTTCCAATACATCGGTAAACACTACTGCGCATGTTTCGAAAATAATCGCGTAAAAAATTTTTCAGTTCTTTGCATTCTTCAATTTCTTGGCATATTCAATAGTATTCTGCTTTAAAAATAAAAAAAAAAAAAACGGAAAAAAATTGCAGATGTGATGTGATGTGCGCATCTCATTCTGGCGAAAAAAAAAAAAAGGCTAGATTGCGAAATCTGGCCTAAAATGGAGGTATTCTGCTAGGTAGATTTCCAAAATGGGCAAGTTGACGTCGTCGTGATAAATAATTGTTTTTCGCTGTAAAAAAAAAAAAAACTACTTGATCAAATGAAGTGAAATTATTTTTCGAAGAACTTCAGTCTATAACAGGTACGTACAAAAAATTTTTTTTTCAATATTTCCATTTTTTAATGTCGTCATTAAACTGTATAAGTACCAAAATTATTTTAATATAGCACGGTACAAAAAATACAGGTGAAAGTGCACTGGGGGACTACCCGAATATTTACCTTTAAGAAGTCGTTTTTTAATATCCAACTGTTTACATCTCCAGTCGGGTCTGCTGCTTAAAAAAAAAAAAAAAACATTTAATAGTGTCGCAGACTAGAATTATGTTACAATAATAACATGGAAAAAAACAAACTTTCGGGTAATAGTTTAATGGCCACCATGTTTCTTGCCATGCGCATGCGCCGCATGACCCTTTACTGTGTCGAAATATTTGTTGCTACAACCGTAGCAGGAATCCACAGTATTGGTATTCATCTTTTTTTGGCACTTGAAGAAAATGTTAAAATAACTTTTTACAGAAAAAAAAAAAAAAATAAAATAAATAATGGAAAGAAATAAATGTATAAAGAACTGTATATATAGAGATAAATGGGTTGTATTACTGTACACATAGATTCGAAAAAGTTGTCAAAAAACAAATATATAACAAATAAATGTTATCAAAGGCAAGATAAGTTACTTTTCTACCAAACTGGATATATTTTTCGTGTCTTTATTCAATGTAACATGTTTATTCAGCTCGAAAACCATACAGTGTTTACCGATGTATTGGAAAATTCAAGATGGCCTCTGACTCTCTCTTTAACATGGTGTTTCGAAAAAGGTGTTATAAATAAAGAACTGGATAAAATACTCTTAAAACTCGCTCAATATATGTTACCGTGACATAGGTTGACATATATTCGGCGGATTTTTAACCATATTTTGTCTAGTTTTTTATTTATAACACGTTTTCCCAAACTTAGTGTTAAAGAGGGAGTGAGGCGCCATCTTGAATTTTCCAATACATCGGTAAACACTATGTTTTTCGTGCTGAATAAACATGTTACATTGAATAAAGACACGAAAAATATATCCAGTTAGGTAGAAAAGGGACTTATCTTGCCTTTGATAACATTTATTTGTTATATATTTGTTTTTTGACAACTTTTTCGAATCTATGTGTACAGTAATACAAACCCTTAAAAAATTAAATTACATCCCCCCAAAAACTTAGAGTACTTTTCTTTTCTTGCTTTATTTCTTTTTCATCTAATTTAAAATTTTCCGCAGAGTATTGGTTACGCCATGTGGGAAGGTAGTTAGCTAGGTGAAGCTGTTGTTTATGCTGCCGTACACGCGTAGCATAAACGGAAACTGTAAAATGGCAGAAAGTAGTTTGTGGGTTCAGGGGTTAATACTATGCAAACGGTAAATTTGCCCCGGGTTTGATTATCAGATTTGTTGTCAGTGACCTCGACTACCCCTAAAAAACAAATTAGAGTGATCGGTGTTCTGTTGTAAATAATCTGAATATTTGCTTTTTTTTTTTTTTTTTTTTTTTTTTTTTTTTTTCCTTTTCTTGAACTTTGCGCTTTTCGGATTATTTTATTATGTTTTATTTTTTTGGTGAATACGGAACTTTGGGGAATCTGTTTAGTTCCTATCTTGATGAATTTATGTGGAGAGAGCGAGTGGGAACAAATAAATTCGGCAAAATCCTTTGTTGCATCATGTGCATTTATTCTACATAAAAAACATTTGAAAAAAAATTGATTATAATTATTTTTCATGTTTTGTTGCATTTGTTCTACACTAGCGGGGGATACCGGCGATGCCTGGGTGTTTGGAGGTGTGTGTGGTGTTAAATAAAAAAGAACCTGTTGGGGGGGGGGTTCAAACTCGAAGCCCTGAGGCGAAGTTTGAAAATAAAATCGGCCAGCCAGAATGAGTTAGTGAAAGATGTTTGAATTTATTTAAGAACCAAATTGACAGGTGCGAGCGTTACGACGACGACGTAGGTTTGTTTGTTATAAGCGAAGTAAAAAAAGAAAACAACGTTAACACTAAGCGGGAAAAAAAAACACAAAAAAAACTAACGTAAGGCAAACGAACGATGAAAATAGAAAAACGAACGTTACATGAAAAATGGCTTAAATAAGCCTGTTTCGATATTAAAATTTAAAAAATCGAAAAAAAAAAAGAAGACATCTCACACCACGATTCGAACCCAAAACGTTTAGATAATGAACCAACTGAGCTAAGGCAACGTTCACAAAATTTGTTCGGTTTTTCAACTATTTAAAGTAAATCAGGTCATGACGTCATCTGACGCATGCGTAGAATTGGTCATTGTCACGAGAAGACCGTTTTTGTTGACCACCCCCTGTCGAAAATTGTCGATTTCGGGGTGAAAAAGTTAACGTTTTTGGCCAATTTTTCGAGCAAAGGATGGAGCTTCGATGTGATACCGAATTTGTGAATTTTCGTCACATCTGTCGAAAGCTTTTAGCACACATCCAAACATACACACAAACATACATACATACATCCATTTTCGCTTTTATATATATAGATAAGTAGAAAATAAAATTTGTTTAAATTGTTTCATTTAGAATTTCTGAGTTGTTAATTTGGTCTTGTTTCGTTAGTCTCATTTCGTTTTCCGGTACGCTCGATCTGACTTTTTGATCACCCGTCTGGTCTTCTGAATGTCGGATATATTCACGAGACATCTATATATATAAAAGCGAAAATGTATGTATGTATGTATGTATGTTTGTTGTTATGTTTGTTGTGCCTGCTAAAAACTTTCGACAAACACAACGAAAATTCACAAACTCAATATCATATCGTAGCCCCATTCTTCGCTGGAAAAATTGGCCAAAAACGTTCATTTTTTTCACCCCGAAATTGACAATTTTCGACAGGGTGGGGGTCAACAAAAACAGTCTTCTCGTGACGACGAGCGCTTCTACGCATGCGCCAGATGATGTCATGACCTGATTTACTTTAAATAGTTGAAGAACTGACTAAATTTCATGTACGTCGCGTTAGCTCAGTTGGTTAGCGCATTGGTTCATTATCTAAACGTTTTGGGTTCGAATCGTGGTGTGAGATGTCTTCTTTTTTTTTTTTTTTAATTTTTTTTAAAAATTTAAATATTGAACCAGTGTTATTTAAGCCATTTTTCACGTAACGTTTTTTTTTTTTTTTTTTTTACTTCACTTATCCACCCCCGACCACACACCCAAAAACACTCGGGTACCCACCGATTTTTTAAATTTTAATATCGAAACAGGCTTATATAAGCCATTTTTCATGTGTTCGTTTTCTGTTTTCATCGTTCGTTTGCTTTATGTTAGTTTTTTTTTTTGTGTTTTTTTTCCGCTTAAGTTTTAACGTTGTTTTCTGTCGTCGTCGTAATGCTTGACGACTTTCGGGCGTGCACCTGTCAATTTGGTTCTTACTTAAATAAATTCAAACATCTTTCACTTACTCATTCTGGCCGATTTTATTTTCAAACTTCGCCTCAGGGCTTCGGGTTCGATCCTACCCTCCGCTCGGGTTCTTTTTTATTTAACACCACACGCACCTACAAACACCCGGGCAATGCCGGGTACTCCCATTAGTCTTCTATATATATAAAAGCGAAAATGTATGTATGTTTGTGTGTCTGCTAAAAACTTTCGTCAGACAACGAAAATTCACAAACTTGGTATCATATTGAAGCCACATCCTTCGCTCAAAAAATATAAAAAAATTGGCCCAAAACGTTCATTTTTATCACCCCAAAATCAACAATTTTCGACAGGAGGGGGTCAACAAAAACTGTCTTCTCGTGACGACCGGTTCTACGCATGCGTCAGATGACGTCATGACCTGATTTACTTTAAATAGTTGAAAAACTGAAAAAACTTCATGTATGTTGTGTTAGGTCAGTTGGTTAACGCGTTGGTTTGTTATCTAAATGTTTTGGGTTCGAATCGTGGTGTGAGATGTCTTTTTTTTTTTTCGATTTTTTAAATCTAAATATTGAACCAGTGGTATTTAAGCCATTTTTCACGTAACGATCGTTTTTCTGTTTTTTTTTTTTACTTTGCTTATCAACCCCCGACCACACACCTAAAACCACCCGGGTACCCACCGATTTTTAAAATTTTAATTTCGAAACAGGCTTATTTAAGCCATTTTTCACGTGTTCGTTTTTTGTTTTCATCGTTCGTTTGCCTTACGTTAGTTTTTTTTCGATGTTTTGATTACCCCCCCTGCTTAAGCTTTAATGTTGTTTTCTTTTTTACTTCGCTTATAACAAACAAACCTGGTCATTGACGTCGACGTTGTCGTCGTAACGCTTGACGAATTCCATGCGCGCACCTGTCAATTTGGTTCTTGAATAAATTCAAACATCTTTCACTAACTCATTCTGGCTGGCTGATTTTATTTTCAAACTTCACCTCAGGGCTTCGGGTTCGATCCTACCCCCCCCCCCCCCGGTTTCTTTTTTATTTAACACCACACACACCTACAAACACCCGGGCAATGCTGGGTACCCCCGCTAGTCTGTAAATATAAAAGCGAAAATGTATGTATGTATGTATGTTCGCTTTTTCTGTATGTCTACAAAAGGCTTTTTTCAGAGAAGCGGTCGGTTGCCTAACAACTTTTTAAAACTTTTTATATCACATGCAAATCGTAATATCTCTGAGTTAACAACGGAGCTCGCATGTCTATTCAATTTGCTCGACTTCGGCAAGATAAATATTCAACATTTGTCGCTCGCCGCATGTAGATTAGTCTTTTTCCTATAATAAAAGCGACACTAATTCTGGCGGTATTTTCCGTCTATCGGCGGAAATGTCCGAAAGCAATCAACTTTGATCAATGTGGAAATATTTTCCATATATCAAACAATTGCTATTTAATTTGGACAAGGGGAGCTGTTTCCCCCTACCCCCAACGTCTTAGGAAAATAAAAATAAAAAAAAGCGTTCCCGCAGTAAATGAAATACTATCCCGCAGTCAAAAGTTGACCTCATTAAGTCATTAAAACATGCACCTGCCAAATCCAAGTAATTAAATAAATTCAAACGTGTTTCCGTTAGCATCTCGCGGTGGCCCAATGGTTAAAACCGTCGCATTCTTTTTTTTTCACACTTTAATTTCCAACTTTGCCTCAACGGTTCGGGTTCGATCCTCATACTTACCTACCAAAACATTTTTTTTATTTTACCCCCCCCCCTCCCAAGTTTTGATTTACCCAAAATCACACACACCTCCAAAAATCCAGGCAACGCCGGGTACCCCTCGCTAGTACACATTTAAATCATGATTTTCTCTAGTTCAGATGGGTGCAGTAAATAAACTTTTAACTTGAAATGACCCCTAATGTACTAATATATAACATAAGACACAGAAAAGGAACATTTATAATGCGTACACAGCTTTATTTTCTCATATAACCACAATACGCTCTGAAAGGATATTACCAAAATATATTATGGACTGGTTTTTTTTTTTTTTTATATCTATGAAATGTTTTTTCTTTCAATATGTTTATAAACTATTTTTTTTAATCAAACATAAAAATAGAACATGTATAATAAAATATATATTGTGGACTATTTTTCAAGCAACATAAAAAGAGTAGACAATGTATTGTGGATGTGTTGTCGGCAGCTCCTGTAACTCCTAATTTGTATTTTAGTCCACGTTTAGAACGAGTGATCTGACAAAGGGAGAATAAAAAGCTGTATTCTAGGGTGGCAGTATTTTTGCGTGAGCAGTCACCTGAGATGTCGGAAACTATTTGTTTCTATTTTTATCCTTGTAACCATGTCAGTAATAAGGGTGCTGGAGGGAAATGTTATCCATCTGATAGGGACCCGAACCTTGGACTAACCACTAAGGAGGCCATCCTATCAGTAGGTGTAAAATGCTGGGGCTGTTGTATTTGGTGAATGGATTCTGGACCATGCAGTAGCTCCTGGTAGGGCTTCTTGATGTCATATTAGCGGTAATTATTACGGCTTTACCTTATCATGATCTACAAAAAAAAAAATATTTCTTCACCTTTTCTCCCTTACTTTCTCTCTATGCCCTGCTCAAACCAAGTCTGTCGACCTATTCCACAATACTAAAACTCCATCATGAAAAGTCTCCAGAAAGAATACATGATTAAACTCAGAACTCCAACTTCCAATGTAACCCCCTCTACAATGTCTCCTTCTCCAACATTCAAACCTTCCAGAGGTTGAAATCCAATCACAAGAGACAAAACCAGACCTATTCTTCCTAAGCAAAACTGGCATTGGACCAACTATTTCCCTAGATGAGTTCGTAATTAAAGGATATTCTAATTTGACATCCAAACCTTACCCCAAGATCGCTATAGGCATGGAATATGTGCCTACATTAGAGCTGACTCTCCATGTGGTAGGGGCATCTCCAGAGAAGATTCTAAATTGCTCTTGCTCACACCACTAAGTTTATATTTGCCCTCTATCATCCCCATAAAAGCAAAGTTACTATCTTTCTGAGAAAATTGACCACATCCTGTCTGCTCATCCTTCAGAATTTGGAATAGGAATCATGCAAGTGAACCTTGGTGCAACGCCGAACATTAGAGGTTTTAGTTGTGGATGGATACTTAATGGGATTTGATTTATTGCTTGGGCTGGATGCAATCAAGCAACTAGGAGGAGTAGCTGTGTCTAGTGCAGGTGAGGTGACTTTTCCACATTTCAGCAAAACCAATTTTGCTGCTATCACCATTACCGAGCCCGACTTCTCTGCAGAGTATGAACAGAACATTTGGAAGTGGAGTACATCATGGAAATGGGCTGGCAACCAACCTCCACTTACATTGAGAAATAGCCTCGCAGAGTATCCAGCCCCAACACCAATTTGCGAGGAATATGATCGTGAACTGCAGATGTGGTTCCTGAGGACAAAGTTGGCCCTCCAAAAGGTCTAATCTCCCTCATGACTGTTGTGCAGAAGAACAAACAGAAAATGTGTCCTGTTATGGATTATCAGGAGCTAAATGAGTATGTGAACGTGTATACGGCCAACACAGATGTTTGCTTACAAAAATTGAGGGAATGGCGACAACAGGGACCGAACATTGCAGTGCTGGATTTACGCTGATCCTATTTGCAAGTACATGTTGACAAATGTGGCCGTTCCAAATAGTAGAGATCAAGGGACAACGATATTGTCTTACCTCAGCATTGGGCTTTAATAATGCGGGCCATTGTTAATACCATCCTTAGCCAGGATAAGACTAGAAATGTGGCTACGTCTTCGTATATTGACAACATTGTGGTGAATCAAAATTGTATGTTCTGTTACCCGTGTCAAGGAACATTTGGTGAAGTTTGGTCACCAGAACAGCTGGGACTGGGTTCACGTGTATTGGGATTACGTATCCAGGAGGAGCATGAAAAATTGTTACGTATGGCATTGTGGAAGTGACCTTCCAGCAGTGCCTGATAGACTTACTCACCGAATTGTATTTTCAGTGCCCTGGAAATGGACTGGTCATTTCCTGGAATGCGGTTGGTTATGTGTTGCCACAGCATTTGTAAAACGAAGAGCAAATATGATGACAACTGGATGGGATGGCAAAATGCGAGGCCCTATTTTAGCATGGAAGATCGAAGACATTTGTTTGAGAGCAGCCCAGAACGATCCAGTGAAAGATGACTGGTGTGGTGCTCTCTCTTCCCTCGTGGAGCAACAATAAGTCCTCTGACATACCTCTCCATCATACAGGATATTGATACTCTCTGGCTGACTGAGATAGCTTTCATACATTTATATCAAATTTACCTTTGTGTTCCATGTTTTCCATTTTTAAAAAGGTGTCCTCTATAGTATCAGACCTTGTAGAATGGTCAATTGTAGGGATAGACTGCTTCATGCCCTCTCAAAAAATGTCAGCAGAAACCTAACACCCAGCCGTGATTCTCTATAGAATGTGCTGCTGCCATTGCTCACAGAAATCACTATTTCCTTTCTTTCCAATGTAGTGGATGTACTGAGACTAAAGGCATCTTCAGGACTGCCAGCAATGACTGCAACAAATGACAACAAATAACTTTTACCAAATGCAAAAAAATTTGATCTTCTATCATAGCTTTTCAGGTTTGACAGTTTTTGTTCTTCTTAAATTTTGTATTGTTGCCTTTGAAACCTTGTAAATATGATCATAATGTTGGATTTTAGTGTGAAGCACAGATGCATGTTTAATAATATATAGCTGATTTTAAGATTAAATTACTGACTGATTGGTGAGAGTTATTAGCTAGAGGTTTTGTTAAATATTGAATGGTGGTCGAAAATGTTGGAATCGAAGTCAAGATCCTAAAATTGACTTTATAATTTAATAAAAAGTGGCGAAGATAAGTCACAAATACCCCCCCAAGAACAAACAGTTTTGTATTTCATTTCATAAATAAGACCCTATAATAATTTGCAAAGAGAAAAGTGAATTTTTCTTGACTTTTCTACAATTTTTCATTTTATTTCATCGTTGCTTTTCATCTATTTCCATCAAGTGTTTAGCGAAGAAGATGTAAACAAAGCTTTTATGCTGACTGTTTCTTGTTTCTTTTTAATTTTGTTCTATTGCCACACAATTCTTTAGATTATTGCCACATAGAGTCTTTAGATTATTGCCACACAATTCTTTAGATTATTGCCACACAATTCTTTAGATTATTGCCACACAATTCTTTAGATTATTGCCACATAGAGTCTTTAGATTATTGCCACATAGAGTCTTTAGATTATTGCCACACAAGTCTTTAGATTATTGCCACATAGAGTCTTTAGATTATTGCCACATAGAGTCTTTAGATTATTGCCACACAATTCTTTAGATTATTGCCACATAGAGTCTTTAGATTATTGCCACATAGAGTCTTTAGATTATTGCCACACAATTCTTTAGATTATTGCCACACAAGTCTTTAGATTATTGCCACATAGTCTTTAGATTATTGCCACACAATTCTTTAGATTATTGCCACACAATTCTTTAGATTATTGCCACATAGAGTCTTTAGAGTATTGCCACATAGTCTTTAGATTATTGCCACATAGATTCTTTAGATTATTGCCACACAATTCTTTAGATTATTGCCACACAATTCTTTAGATTATTGCCACATAGAGTCTTTAGATTATTGCCACATAGAGTCTTTAGATTATTGCCACACAAGTCTTTAGATTATTGCCACATAGAGTCTTTAGATTATTGCCACATAGAGTCTTTAGATTATTGCCACACAATTCTTTAGATTATTGCCACACAAGTCTTTAGATTATTGCCACACAATTCTTTAGATTATTGCCACACAATTCTTTAGATTATTGCCACACAAGTCTTTAGATTATTGCCACATAGAGTCTTTAGATTATTGCCACATAGAGTCTTTAGATTATTGCCACATAGTCTTTAGATTATTGCCACATAGAGTCTTTAGATTATTGCCACATAGAGTCTTTAGATTATTGCCACACAAGTCTTTAGATTATTGCCACATAGAGTCTTTAGATTATTGCCACACAAGTCTTTAGATTATTGCCACACAAGTCTTTAGATTATTGCCACATAGAGTCTTTAGATTATTGCCACACAATTCTTTAGATTATTGCCACACAAGTCTTTAGGTTATTGCCACATAGAGTCTTTAGATTATTGCCACACAATTCTTTAGATTATTGCCACACAAGTCTTTAGATTATTGCCACATAGAGTCTTTAGATTATTGCCACACAATTCTTTAGATTATTGCCACACAATTCTTTAGATTATTGCCACACAAGTCTTTAGATTATTGCCACATAGAGTCTTTAGATTATTGCCACACAATTCTTTAGATTATTGCCACACAAATCTTTAGATTATTGCCACATAGAGTCTTTAGATTATTGCCACACAATTCTTTAGATTATTGCCACACAATTCTTTAGATTATTGCCACATAGAGTCTTTAGATTATTGCCACATAGAGTCTTTAGATTATTGCCACATAGATTCTTTAGATTATTGCCACACAATTCTTTAGATTATTGCCACACAATTCTTTAGATTATTGCCACATAGAGTCTTTAGATTATTGCAACATAGAGTCTTTAGATTATTGCCACATAGAGTCTTTAGATTATTGCCACATAGAGTCTTTAGATTATTGCCACATAGAATCTTTAGATTATTGCCACACAATTCTTTAGATTATTGCCACATAGAGTCTTTAGATTATTGCCACATAGAGTCTTTAGATTATTGCCACACAATTCTTTAGATTATTGCCACACAATTCTTTAGATTATTGCCACACAAGTCTTTAGATTATTGCCACATAGAGTCTTTAGATTATTGCCACATAGAGTCTTTAGATTATTGCCACATAGAGTCTTTAGATTATTGCCACATAGAGTCTTTAGATTATTGCCACATAGAGTCTTTAGATTATTGCCACATAGAGTCTTTAGATTATTGCCACATAGAGTCTTTAGATTATTGCCACATAGAGTCTTTAGATTATTGCCACATAGAGTCTTTAGATTATTGCCACATAGAGTCTTTAGATTATTGCCACATAGAGTCTTTAGATTATTGCCACATAGAGTCTTTAGATTATTGCCACATAGAGTCTTTAGATTATTGCCACATAGAGTCTTTAGATTATTGCCACACAATTCTTTAGATTATTGCCACATAGATTCTTTAGATTATTGCCACATAGAGTCTTTAGATTATTGCCACATAGAGTCTTTAGATTATTGCCACATAGAGTCTTTAGATTATTGCCACATAGAGTCTTTAGATTATTGCCACATAGAGTCTTTAGATTATTGCCACATAGAGTCTTTAGATTATTGCCACACAAGTCTTTAGATTATTGCCACATAGAGTCTTTAGATTATTGCCACATAGAGTCTTTAGATTATTGCCACACAAGTCTTTAGATTATTGCCACACAATTCTTTAGATTATTGCCACATAGTCTTTAGATTATTGCCACATAGTCTTTAGATTATTGCCACATAGAGTCTTTAGATTATTGCCACATAGAGTCTTTAGATTATTGCCACACAATTCTTTAGATTATTGCCACACAATTCTTTAGATTATTGCCACACAATTCTTTAGATTATTGCCACATAGAGTCTTTAGATTATTGCCACATAGAGTCTTTAGATTATTGCCACATAGAGTCTTTAGATTATTGCCACATAGAGTCTTTAGATTATTGCCACACAAGTCTTTAGATTATTGCCACATAGAGTCTTTAGATTATTGCCACACAATTCTTTAGATTATTGCCACACAAGTCTTTAGATTATTGCCACATAGAGTCTTTAGATTATTGCCACATAGAGTCTTTTGATTATTGCCACACAAGTCTTTAGATTATTGCCACACAAGTCTTTAGATTATTGCCACATAGAGTCTTTAGATTATTGCCACACAAGTCTTTAGATTATTGCCACATAGAGTCTTTAGATTATTGCCACACAATTCTTTAGATTATTGCCACATAGAGTCTTTAGATTATTGCCACATAGAGTCTTTAGATTATTGCCACACAATTCTTTAGATTATTGCCACACAAGTCTTTAGATTATTGCCACATAGAGTCTTTAGATTATTGCCACATAGAGTCTTTAGATTATTGCCACACAATTCTTTAGATTATTGCCACACAAGTCTTTAGATTATTGCCACATAGAGTCTTTAGATTATTGCCACACAAGTCTTTAGATTATTGCCACACAATTCTTTAGATTATTGCCACACAATTCTTTAGATTATTGCCACACAATTCTTTAGATTATTGCCACACAATTCTTTAGATTATTGCCACATAGATTCTACCCTGTGGTTGCCTTCTAATGGTGTTGCAAACCTCATTGTAAACCCTCCTTATGTGCCAGAGATAATCAATTATTGAACGAAAAAAACAAACCAAAAATATGTCATTCATTAACACACTGCAAGTCAGCAAATAACACTAAATAAGACAAAAACATGTGAAATAAAGAAAGACAGAAATGTAAAATGTCACGTTTATACAAAATGTCATGTGATTTATGAAAAAAAAACAAACAAGGTTTGTCTCTGGAAGGACGGATTGATTGTAAGTGTTATAGTTTTTAGATTGTCCAGAAAGGACAATTTGTTAATGGGTTTCATCCAGAGCTAGTAAACTGACCAGGATGCAGCTGTGGAGTTAAATGGCCTCTTGGATGGTTGAGTCAATGTACTTGACCAGCAATATTAGTCAACCGTCAGACAAAGTTACAGTGGCCACTGATCATGTGGCCTAATAAAGTTAGTCAAACTGCAATTAGCGCCCTGTTGCCATACAAAATAAATAAGACCAATAATTTACTATGGCTTCAGAGCAGGAGGTGATCAGGTTAAAAAAAATGAGTTGTGAAATCAGTCGATGCGATCCCTAGAGGAGCTGGTGACAAATGCTGGTACCCATATTGAATCTATATATTTATAAAAGTGAAATTGTCTGTATATCTGTATGCGTACATTTCCCTACCAAATTACTGTCAATTTTCAGTGTACAGACTCGAGATTGGACATAAGGAATATTGACACTTTGGAAAATAATCGATTTTCGGCCAGAAATTTGGCTGTCAAGGGGTCAAAGTTCAATGATTTGACCTGTCAAAATCTACCAAACTCCTCCACCAATATTGGGTCTACACACTTGAAATTTTAGATGTAGGTCACTTCGACATGGATCAAACTTTTTAATTTGATTTGAGCCCAAAACAAATGTTAAGGGATCAAAATTGGGGTCAAAGTTGAAAAAAATTTGATCTCTGTGATCTCTACCAAATTACTCAGCCAAATTTTGGTCTAAATATTTGAAATTTTTCATAAAGTGTATTCAGACATAGGGCAAGCTTTTTAACCAGTTTTTGGCTGAAAATTTGGCTGCCAAGGAGTCAAAGTTCAAAAGATTTGACGTTTGCGGTCTCTAACAAAATATTCAGCCAATTTTGGGTCTAAACATTTGAAATTTTACATAAGGGTATTCAGACATGCAGCAAGCTTTTTAATCAGTTTTTGGGCAAAAATTTGGCTGCCAAGAGGTCAAAGTTTAAAGAGTTGACCTTTGCAGACTCTACCAAAATCCGCTGACAATTTTACCTGAACATGAGTCAAACTTTTTAATATATATATATATATATATATATATATATATATATATATATATGCATGCACATAAAGTTATGAATAGTACATAGGGTCCGAGTAAAGCCGGGCTGAAGAACTGCTAGTTGTAAATAAAACCTTATGCTATACATTTTCTTATCATATTGATTCTTAGCAAGAATTATATTTCAGCAATAAATTACAAGCAGGGAGTTACTTTCCGCCCATCATGTTGTTTTTGCAATGACTATGGTCCCTATTATAAGCGATAGATGATCTCAACTTTTGAAAAAAGTTTTATTTGTAATGTCATATATATTATTGTTGATACTTAGCTAAAGATCATAATCACATGCCTGGGTTGAATAGGAGTAGCTTTTATCTATCCGTTTCATACTGCATCATGATCGTCCGATATTGCATTTTTAATACATAATGGGACACGAGGAGAAGAACAAAGAAGAGGACAACAAATAGAAGATGAAGACAAAATGATTACCACATCACCAAGATAATATGATCAACTGATTTTGGTGATGAATCAAATGCACCATGGGGATTGAACAACATCCCTACTTATATATGACATGAAAATGATGGAGAAAATCCTCATATATAACTGCTGAGAGATTTACAACAGTAAAAAAAAGTTTAGGAAAAGAACAACAAAAAAAAAGTTTAGGAAAAGAACAATAAAAAAAAAGTTTAGGAAAAGAACAATAAAAAAAAAGTTTAGGAAAAGAACAATAAAAAAAAGTAAGAAAAGAACAATAAAAAAGTTTAGGAAAAGAACAATAAAAAAAAGTTTAGGAAAAGAACAATAAAAAAAAGTTTAGGAAAAGAACAATAAAAAAAAGTTTAGGAAAAGAACAATAAAAAAAAGTTTAGGAAAAGAACAATAAAAAAAAGTTTAGGAAAAGAACAATAAAAAAGTTTAGGAAAAGAACAATAAAAAAAAGTTTAGGAAAAGAACAATAAAAAAAGTTTAGGAAAAGAACAATAAAAAAAAGTTTAAGAAAAGAACAATAAAAAAAAGTTTAGGAAAAGAACAATAAAAAAAAAAGTGGATCACTACTTATCAAGACTTGAGACTAAGAATTAATGAGATGATTGTTAACCAAAAGATGAGGAACAATCAATGGTATTAACTGCATTTGATTGCTTATTGATGACAAGTATTTGTTTACATTAGATTTGAACATAATTATGTTGTAATCTGCATGTTTTACACGTGGAAAGTTCTTGCCAAAACATCTGCCCATCAAAATTATGCCTGATGCTTGGAGGAAGAAACAAAAATCTTTTTCCATTCTTGTAGACAAATTCTTGCTTTAAATGTTTTATAAGGAATTCCTATAGATTGGAGCTCAGTTGAGCACCTTCCATGCAAATCAGTATAGAATAGAGAATAGTAACAGTATGTTTCTTTCCCATTTGCATCAAAGTTACAGATGAAATTAACGTTCTCCTCCCACGAGGGGACACGCTAGAAGGGTACAAGAAAAGCTGAGAACAAACCTGCATTTGTTGGTGGGGATACCCAAGGCAATAATACCCCCACTCAAGGGAGAGGTAATGTCTGGGAGGATGAGCTATAACTGAAACGAACATTACCACATTCAGATAAAATGTTTACATCCCTAGCAAGCAAAATCTTAATGTCATAATGTTTCAAGGATTCTCCCAGTTCTATATGAAGTAGGACGGAGCGGCCTAACAATTTTAATGATGTAATTCTCAGAATTGTCTGTTGTGTAAAACATTACTAAACTCCACAAATCAAAAACAAATCGTTTAACCAATTTTACACTTGTTTAATATCGACAACTATTTTTTATTTGAGTGTTAAAGATTTATATCTGTGTAATAAAACTACAACATTTTTTTTTTACATTCAAAAGATTTATAACCTTATTCATTACTAGTATGGGTGCCCGGCATTGCCCGCGTGTTTAAAGGTGTGTTGAGCAAAAAAAAAGAAAAGAAGATTTATAGCCTTATTCATTATTAACGAATGCATTGTTTATAGTAATTGCATAGATTTTGCAGGCAATTTGAATAACAAATTAGTAACATCAATTTTCGATTTGCTTTTAACATCATTATTAAACAAAACATTTTCTTTATAAAAGTCTGTGTACAAGTAGGTTGGATCTGTTCTTCACTGAGGGATAAAATAAAGTATACTACCAACTGTTTTCTTTTTTTTTTTTTTGTTTTAGATGGGTATCACCACTTATCAAGGCCTGGAGGCCACTTGCAGATAAGGGTTAATGAGTGTCACTGAGACAACAGCATATTAATAGCTAGTAGTGAAAATCGGGTAGAAATGGATTATTTAAGGGGTGGCTCAAAAAGAACTTGTTTACATTGGACTTGAAGATGTCCATATTGTAGTCAACTGGAAAGCAGTCAGCGAAATAAGTTCCACAGGCAGCTTTGTTCATGATATTTGCATTTAGATTTAGTCACAGACAGAGTTGATGATCGTTGTAGCTAGAAAAATGTTGTTGTGAAAATTTGGCAAGGGGAAACCATAGATTGAAGCTCAGATAAGCACTTGCCATGAAAATAACAATAGAGCAGAGACATGCTCACAACATTTCTATGGAAAAGAGGTTGCAGGAAAGAAAAAAAAAAGGGCATAACCCACTATGTTTCGAAGCCGGTTCTAAACTTTGTCAAGGCAAAGGTGCTCTGAGCAGCTCCTGCTCAGATATGGCAACAGTGTTCTATACAGATAGAGGATTGCATCGGGAGTTCGATAGCTTCTGGACTGGTAAAATGATGCAACCATTTTTTCAGCAACATTGGCAACAGATTTTATGTAGGTCTTCCATTTCAGGTCAGGAGTAAAGGTCAGACCCAGAGGTTTGTCCAAACAGGGAACTTCTTTTAGATGAAAGCCATTCATATTGATTAGGACCAAGTAGCGATCAAAGCATTTATGGTGAAAAGATAAAAACTTGGATGTGTCAAAATTAACCAGTTTTTACCCGATTGCACAATGTGCTCAAGGTCTGAGGAGAAAGAATCTTGGTGATTGTTGACCTTTGAAATATTGCCATAAATTGTCATCTGCGTATATGTTGACAAATGAACTTAGAATGTAATTTGGGAGATAAAGATAAAGAAGAGAGTTGGGCCCAGGATGGATCCTTGAGCCAAACCAGTATTGATACGTTGAGCTTCAGACTTTTGCCCATTGGAGTGACTACTTGTTTTAACTTATCAGAGAGAAAAGATTCAATGGTGGAGAAGACATTTCCAGATATCCCATCTTTATGCCAAACCCCATTAAAAGCCTTTAATATGTCAAGAGCTATTGCTCAAGAGGAAACCCTCATTGATAGATTAACTGATCCTCTGTGAAATTACAGTCAGTACATCAGCTGTAGATCTTGCCGGATGGAAACCATATTGTTTGTCACTGAGTAGGTTGTTTTTGCGCAGGTGGTTGACAGTTCTTTAACACGGATTACAGAAACTCATTGAACACAGAACGATCTCAAGCTAACTATGGCTCTCTTCTAACTGCCATTTCCACGTGCTGTACCCAAACGAACATTCTTTGTCATGCTAAAGAACATACAACTCACACTCAGCCACAACACCGACACACGTCCACACCACACTGAAAACTCTTGTCCCTTTCTCTTTTAACCGGCTTCCTTTGTATTGATGGCTACTGGCTACAAACCCATGTAAACTGCGCCTCTCTCTTCTTCAACCTGCCACCATATTAAATCCATCTTTATATACACTGAACACCTGTCTCTTTCTTTCTCCTTCAACAGGCTTATCCTATATCTAATTGTCGGATATATAATCTTCGTCTCCACACAAGGAACTCTTCACGACCTCTATAAAAGCATGTGCGTGCACGAACACTGAACTCTCTTACTAACTTGCTTTTTCTTCTGCTAACGCCACTAATAAAAATGACAAAGTTTATTCGTATACATGTTTCTTTTGAATTCTTGCATTTACTGTTTATTTTTTTATTTTTTAGGTAGTCGTTCATAGCTAATTGCTAGTACAATGCTACGACTCCAACGTCATGTAGCTCAGTTACGGATCGTGGCAGGGGAGAATCTGGCACTTGTGTTGCCCAGAGGTTCTCGTCATCCGGGTTATCGGTTACCTGAATCTCTTCGGCAGGCATCCTCTACAACCAGCGATGGCAAACCCATTCAAAAGTTATTGGTTGCAAACAGAGGTAATTGATTTCTTTTCTTTTTGCTCTTTTTTATGGCATTGAACGTGTCAAAATGTTATCACTGATTGTAATGGTTATCTTGAATTAAACTTCTAAAAAATAAAATAATTAAGGTTAACAGTCCAAAATTTTACTGTTTTTTTTTTCTTTACAATAGTAGGAAACATAATTAAACATTTACGTGAAACATATTTTTTCTAATACATCAACCTAGGATGTGATTTTCTTATTTTTTTTATAAGAATTGCACTTTTTTTTTATGATTGAGAACAAAACGTAGTTGTTATTATAAAAAAAATTTAGCTTTTGTTATTTGTTATTATAAAAGAAAATTTAGTTTGAATTATTAAAAAATTAACTTTAATTATTATGAAAAAAATTTGGCTTTTGTTATAAAAAAATTTAACTTTTGTTATTATAAAAATAATTTAGATTTTGTTATTATAAAAACAAATTTAGATTTTGTTATGAAAAAAATTTAGATTTTATTATGAAAAACATTTAGATTTTGTTATAAAAAAAATTTAGCTTTTATTATAAAAGATTTAGCTATTATAAAAAAAAATTTAGATTTTGTTATTATAAAAAAAATTTAGATTTTGTTTATAAAAAAAAAATTTAACTTTTCTTATAAAAAATTTAGATTTTGTTATTATAAAAAAAATTTAGATTTTGTTATGGTAAAAAAAAATTAGATTTTGTTATTATAAAAAAAAATTAGATTTTGTTATTATAAAAAAGATTTAGATTTTGTTATTATAAAAAAAATTAGATTTTGTTATTATAAAAAAAAATTAGATTTTGTTATTATAAAAAAAATTTAGATTTTGTTATTATAAAAAATTTTTAGATTTTGTTATTATAAAAATATTAAGATTTTGTTATTATAAAAAAAATTAGATTTTGTTATTATAAAAAAAATTAGATTTTGTTATAAAAAAAATTAGATTTTGTTATTATAAAAAATTTTTAGATTTTGTTATAAAAATTTAGATTTTGTTATTATAAAAAAAATTTAGATTTTGTTATGGTAAAAAAAAATTAGATTTTGTTATTATAAAAAAATTAGATTTTGTTATTATAAAAAAAATTTAGATTTTGTTATTATAAAAAAAATTTAGATTTTGTTATTATAAAAAATTTTTAGATTTTGTTATGGTAAAAAAAAATTAGATTTTGTTATAAAAAAATTTTAGATTTTGTTATTATAAAAAAATTTAGATTTTGTTATTATAAAAAAAATTTAGATTTTGTTATTATAAAAAAAATTAGATTTTGTTATTATAAAAAAAATTTAGATTTTGTTATTATAAAAAAATTTTAGATTTTGTTATTATAAAAAAAATTAGATTTTGTTATTATAAAAATGATTTAGTTTTTATTATTGTTGGATTGTGTAGTGGACTTTCGGTCAGCGTTCAAGTTGTGGATAACTTGACAAAGACTAAAGTTAATATTTATTTTATTTGATAAAATAAAATTACACAAATAAAAATGTGGCACAAGGCCGAAAAAGGGGGGTGGGGGTTAATGTTGACCTAACTAACATAACGTTAACTTAACTAGACTCTTTCACCAAAATACCAGAATCACTCTGTGGACATCCTACTTAAACCCCGAAAGTTACAAATATATATACATGATGTGGGGGGGTTGGGGATAAAAATCTTATTTACAAAATTGGATGAAAAATATACAATGCTAAAAGGTGGTTAGTAAAAAGAACCCCCTCACTACTAATTGTGGCTGATAAAAAGTTTTGCCAGTCGAAAAGATGTAGGTCCCACGAAAACTGACTTTATTCAAACACAACAAAAATGGCCCACATCTCTGGCAAAACAGTTTATCCGTCACCTAAGGGGCCGGGATTGGGGGTTATCGAACCAAAAGTGGGAGGAAAAAAAAAAAAAAAAAAAGGGACGCTGGGACAGGGAAAACCAAAAAAAGGGGATTGGGGCGATGATAGCATGCATATTCTAGCTAAGTTAAAAATCGAACAAAAATGCCTAACTAGCCTATTCTAGGAGGTCCGATGCATGTCTATGTTTGATCAAGTCACCCAAAATCCTTAAAAAAACCTAAGCCACTCAAAAAAGAAATTCAAGATTAGCTCCATTCACTTTACACAATCGCGAAACTTTCACCCACCTGTCGTTGAAATTCACAGGAGTGAGTTTCACCTTCTCCAGCTTAATTCGCATTTTCAATCGATATTTGAAAATGAGGACAAGCTGGGGAGCAGTGAAGGTCTCACCTCCGTAAACCTCCTTCTGTCGCGTCGTCCAAATCACGCCTCTCATAACTGCTAGTAAACACAGAAAAACATAGCGTTCTTCTTTCTTCATGGTCGGTGCCCAGTTGCAGCACGGGGAAACCGACTCCAGCACAAAAAACCGCCCGCTCAGCATGCGAACCGTGAAGCCTTCAACTAACTCACACAACGGTCGAACAATGGCGCAGTGGAAGAAAGCATGATCAAGGTCTTCCTCCCATTCTCCGCATCGGACACAATTGGGTGTCTCCGTAAAACCCGCTGCGTAAAGTCTTTTGCCGACGCAGAGGGCATTTCGTATTACCAGCCAGGTGAGTGATGCCTCGTAATTATCGAAGCAGCTCGACCCAGGCGCCCAAGGCCATATTAAGCGGCGCTCCTCCTTCGTAAAACCGAACTCCTCAATCTTTTCGTCTCGAACGGATCCCCTCACTAAGGCCCGATATAGCGCCTTGCGAGACAACAGCTGGGTGTCAGAGAGGCTTTCTTGGACCCGTAGAAGAAATCTCAAGGCCTGCCGACACTCGCGATAGAAAGGGCACTCGTTTCGGAACAACTTGTGTGCCTCCCCTCCAGCCGAATGCACACTCTCCAAAGCCTGAAAGGCTTTCTTAGTGTCTTCTATCCAGAAGACACCGTTTCCCTCACTTGGTGTACACATTCGATCCAGGTATATCAGCCTAAGAGTGTGTCTACGTATTTGCACACTAGGCATACCCAGACCGCCTTCAGACGGATGCAGGTAACAGACCTCCCGAGTAACCATGGCTTGCTTTCCGCGCCATAAGAATGCAAAAAGAGCACGCACCAGATCAACTAGTGTGGTCTCCGGGAGTGGAAGTACTGATAGACGGTAAAGGATCAGGGGGTAGATATGAGAATTGCATACCTCCGCCCGACCCTTCAAAGACAGATTTCTCAAGGCCCACAAATGAGATGCGACCTTGACCGCTTCCAATACCTCCGACCAATTTTTCTCCAGCTGGAGACCGGGGCCAAACCAGACGCCGAGTAGCTTGCACGGCCCATCAGTCCAACCAAAGGGTCCCTGAAGGGGCATACCCCTCCAGGCACCGATACGTAAGCCAATAGACTTAACGTAGTTAATTATGGCCCCTGTGACCTTGGCATACCGACTTGTTTCTATGTCAACGACTCTAATCTCGGCACTGCTCGTTACAAGCACAGTCACGTCGTCAGCATAGGCGGTATACTTTACCGGGGTAGAGCCACCTGGCACAGTAATCCCGCGAAGGACCGGATTCACCCGAAGCTGGCGCAAATAGTGCTCAAGCGCCAGCACATATAACATTGGGGATAACGGACAACCTTGACGGATCGATCTTGTTAACATGAAGGGTTTCGACCTCACCCCATTCACTTCTACCATAGCACCAGGGTTGGCATACAAGAGGCAAATCCAAGAGCGAAACTGGGGACCAAACCCAGCCGAGCGAAGAACAGCCTCTAGGTAACGATGGTCTACTCTGTCGAATGCTTTGGACTGATCTAAGTTGATCAGCGCGGCTTCTGTGTCGACTTTTTCTACGATCAAGCGTATCGTGTGCAAATTGTCTTGAATCGTCCGGCCCTTAACAGAACAAGTCTGTTCGGGACTTATTAGACGGTGTAAGACAATCTGCAGACGATTTGCTAAGATCTTGGCCAAAATCTTTAACTCTGTGTTTAACATCGTTAAGGGCCGGAAATTACCTATCCCATCCCCTCCATTTTTATCTTTGCGTAACAATTTAATGATCCCCCTGGTAAAGTACTGAGGTATGCACCCGTTCCTAAACCAGGAGTTAAAAAGTACGGTCAGCAAAGGGATAAAAATGGGCGACAGCCTCAAATACACCTCGTAGGGCAGACCATCTATCCCAGGGGTCCTGTCTAGCCCGACCTGTTTCAAGGCCTCAATGACTTCTTCCTCTTTTATGCTACCTTCACACCTAGCTGCTTCGGTCGCCTCCAGGCGAGAAAAGTCGGCTAAATAGGTGTCAAACTGTTCAATAGTCAGACCGGGCTCCTTGGTAAAAAGTTCCTGAAAATGAGTCCGAAAACCCTCCAAGATTCCGTCGTTTGAAGTTACGGTTCGTCCGTCCGGCAATGTGACACTGGCGATGTGTCGATCTGCAGAACGTCGAAACTCCTCCGCACGCAATGACGCGGCCATGTTTGTTGCCTCGTTTGGCGCTCTTTTTTAATCTAGCCCTAACTAATACTCCCTGGTCCTCCCTGTTATCCAAGGAGTCCAGTTCAGCCTTAACTACTGTATAGCTAGCACTATCCCCCTCCTCCACCGCCCTTTCTAATCTATCTTCTAGCGCCGCTTTCGCTGCTCTAGAACTACGTTTGAGCCGGCGACTAAAATCAGCAGCGAAGGACCTAATGACTTTTTTAAGGTTGCCCCACCACTTATTCCCGATGATAGCCCCCGTCAATTCCCTCTGTATTGTTAGTAGAAGCTGTTCCCGGAAGTCCTTCACATCGAACAACGACGTGTTGAACTTCCAGTAACTAGCCATCCTAGGTTTAACACTATCTAAGTTTACTCGAACCCGGACAAGCCTGTGGTCCGAATAAACTATACTATGAAAACTTGGACAGTCTAAAAGCCCTAAGTCGACTCTCCTAACTAAGAACCGATCGATGTAACTCGAAAGTTGCACCGAATCGGAGCCGCGTCTACCTGTCCAAGTCCATGCTAAATCCCCGGGTTTTTCGTTCCGAAATTTATCGACAAGATCAAATTTGTCGACAAAGTCTCGAAACGCTTTAGCATCCCGGTTCTGATTAGTATCCCTTCTGGTATTAACCCCGCGATCTAACTCGGGATCCAGGACCGCGTTCCAGTCTCCCGCTAAAACTAACCGTCGAGACGAATTCATGAAAGGCTCGATTCGCCGAAAAAAGGAAACTAGCTCAGCATGGTTATTGGGCGCATAAACCCCAATAAAACGAAATGCCACATCCTTTACGGTAACATCTAGAACGAGCAATCTTCCCTCTGGATCTGCATAAATAGGGTCACACGACGCATCAAGAGTGCGCTTAACTAGCCAGGTAACCCCCCTTGCATGGGTATCATAATGTGCTGAATAGAGCTGAAAGTCTCTAAGGAGCACACCCTGATAATCACTAGGAATGAAGTGAGTTTCCTGTATACAACAAATATCCACACCAAGGCGTTGAAGGTCGCGTGCAACTCGAAGTTTACGAGAGGCGTCCCTCAACCCTCGGACATTTAAACTAGCTAATCTTAAGGAAGCCATCTTGAGTTACTTAGGGTTGAGAAACCTAATCAAACATAGACGGTGTCAAGACACCGACAGCTGTCCCCAATGATCCAGTGGTCATCTCAGTGGTGATAGACCCGTCAGGGGACAGACCGCCGATGTCTAGGGGGAAGGTTAGTTTAACTGCCCTATAAAGTGAAGGATGGAGTTTGATGGGGACCCGTCCAACACCTCGTTTTCTAATTTCGATTAAATCGTTGTCGTTGAAATAGGCTGCTGGAGGATAAAGGTTGAAAGCAGAGTTTGCTTCCTCCAGCATAGTCCATAGTCCTTTGGCCTCCTCGCGTTTCCTGACAACTGTTAGTATATGGTTTGTTTTAAAATTTTCAGGGTTAGTAATGTCTTTTTTTTGGTATGATTTGAAAGCGAGGAGGTTTCTGCATTCTTTCCTGCTATGGGACTTCATTATGTTCTCTACTTCCGCCGTGATCTTGCACACATCCTTCCCATTAAAGAAGGGTTGTTTTTTTTTTCTTGATTCAGTCTCTACAGAGGGGCTTCTATGTCTTTTCTTATCTGAGGGGGGAGGAAGGGGCATGTCTGTTTTCATTGGAGAAGGGGAGGGGTGTTCTTGGGCGTGTTGTTTGGCGAGCAGAATGGTGACGGTTTGGGGGTCTTTTTGGAGGGAGAACCTAGAGATGTCATTTTGGTGTCTCTATGGGGCAGAGAAGCTTTAGTAAGGGGGGGGGCTTTGCGAGGGATTTGCTTTTCTTTTGAGGTCGGTTTTTCAGGGAAAAGGGATTCAGGGAACTCTTTCTCCTCAGATTTTCTCCTTTTCTCATCAAGAGTCTCTTTTAGTTTAAGTAGGGTTTTGAATTTATTGCCCCCTGGGTCCTTACTTGTTCTAATTTCAATTTTCTCTTCTTTAGAGAGGGACTTAGCATAAGTCTTGGGTGGGGATTTTTTTGAAAGAGGAATGAGTGTCCAGTTGTCCTTCTTTTTGGGGGATTGTTTCTCTGAATTAAAAGTCTTTTCAAACTCTTCAGGTGTGATTTCGTTTTTCTCTTCTGCTGGTGTCTGGGAATTGTCCTTAGGTTCTACATAACCTATTTTCCGGTCATTTGTAGGGATAATTTTTACAGCTGGCTTCCTTTTGGGGCATGTGTAAGTGAGATGGCCGACTTCCCCACATATCCAACATGCTGGTCTTCTGCCTGCGACCACGATTGGCAGCTTCTCTACACCAGCCTCCAGGTAGTATGGTATACGTAAAAATGCTTCCGCGTTAAGCAGAATGTCAAAGGTCCATACTCCATTATAATGGTCCTCCTCTATTCCGGTTATGTCCCCAAACTTAAGTAAGAAAGCGGCTAGGTATTCCCCGGGGACAGCACCTGGAACTTCAAAAATGGACACTGTAGTTCTTCGCCTTCCTAAATATTCCATCCTCAGAACGTACTCATTGGTAATGATTTCTTTTTTTGTCATAGCTATGCATTCGTCTTCCGTCTTAAAAAGAGCTGCCCATGTGTTGTATCCTTTACATTTTGTAATTCGCTCAGCTCTTAAACCTGCTGATGCAATGAATTTGGTGACAACGTCTTTCGTTGATCTTATTAGTTTTTTTGTTTTGCGGTCTATTACAAATAGAGAAATAGTCCTCTTAGCAAACTCCTGTAACCGCGGTTGTTCCAACTTAATACCAGTTTCTGTCGTAAATTCAACGCATTTCTTTGCGTCTTCGACAAATTTTACCACGTCAATTTTTACTTTTGGTGGTTTTGTCCATCCACCTGATGCCTCATCTTCCTTCACCTCAACCGTCGGCACACAGCTGGCAGATACCATGGCCAGCGTATAACAAGAGGAGAGAAAGATAGCAGTCCAAAAAAAAATAAAAAAAATAAAAAAAAGAGTCCGGTAATTGAAAAAGTGGTGCCGGGGGAAGAAGAAGATAAGCAATAACAAATTTAACAAGGTGATAACAAAATATTAACAATATAACAATGTACGAACCAACAAATTTTTAACCATGTAACTCGAACGATAAAGTCGTAGTCAAGATGGACAAAGACTAAAGTTACTTCTCATGAAAGAGGAGAACTATTTATGGCACAATGGGAGATTCCATTGTGCACACATGGGCCAGTCTATTCCTTGGATTGTGATTGGCTGAATCACCTGATTGGATATGCTTGTACATAAATACAAGCCCTCAGTCCAGCTTAATCTGATGTCTGTCTTATGCATGAGCTGGACCCTTGGTAAGTGTTGCTGCTATTATTATTGTTGTTGTTGTTGTGTGTTATTGACTAACACAGTTCTTTTGATTATTCTACATCTCCCCCCCCCCACGAGTAGGCTGGGTTGTGTGAGAGGTGTATCTCTCTTTTAGGCCTAGTTTGTTGTGTGGTAGTAACCTAGAAAGAGCTCGGGGAATCCTTGATCGAAAGCGTGGGGATATATGTGTGGTTTGTTGTTGGGGTTTGGTTGCTGTGTATGTGCTGTTACAGGGAGATCGTGGGAGATGCAAGAATGTAGTATCGCTTGAGGGAATTGTTGGTCCTAGTGCTGCACTTGGTATTGGGGTTGGTGCAGGCTTAAGTTCGCATTTTCTGAGGAAACGGCGGTTCCTAAGTGTGATCCTTCCGGATCCGTTAACCCTGATTCGGTATTGTCGATCTGGTAGGGAACTGATGATTTTGCCCGTTGTGTTCCATCTGCGATTGACTGGATTTTGGATGGCTACAGTGTCACCAGCTTGTAATGGTGGAAGGTTGTGGGTATATTTATTGTATCTTTCTACTATTTTTGCATTGCGGTGGTGGAGCATTTCCTTGCGATGTTGTGCCGCTGACACCCATTCAGGATGAGGCTTGTAGAAGATTAGCTGTGAAGGGATGGAGTCACGTAGTCGACGGTGAAGTAATAATTGGGCCGGTGATAGGCCAATGCTTTGGATTGGGGTATTCCGATACTGCAAGATGGCCCGGGCAACACTGTCATTGTCCAAGGAACCGTGGGGGCCTGTGTTTCCTTTCACAATCCTCTTTGCAGTTTTTACTGCGAGCTCTGGATTGGGGATACGCAACAGAAGATAATCTGTGCCTAACACACCATGTTTTCAGAAATTCTTGGAACGTGCTGGAAGTGAAAGGTGGGCCGCCATCGGTGCTGAGTTCTTCTGGGGCACCATATGTTTGGAACAGTTGTCGGCATATGGACATCAATTTGGTTGTAGTAGTGTGACCTGATTCTAGGCAGTATAAAATTAGCCAACCAGTTAGCCTATCTGCGCAGGCAAGGTATGTGTGATCTCCAATATAAAAAATATCCATGACGATTTGTTGGAATGGCCACTCTGGGGATCGTGTTAGAATGATAGGCTCCCTTGGTTGACTAGGTGCGATGGTTGAGCATACCATGCAATTCGCCCTAATACTGCGGATTGATGCATCCATCCCTGGCCAGTACACCGATTCGTTGGCACGTGCTTTCATGCCGACTACTCCTTGGTGTGCAGAATGCAGGCAGTGTAGGACCTTTTTTCGTTGTGTTTTGGGGATAACGATCCTTCGATCCAACAATACTAGACCATTGTCAGTGCTAAGGCGGTGCCTCACCTCCCAATACTCACGGATTTCGGGCGCAGTGAGATTACGTGTTTTTGGGAAGCCTTGCTGTATTGTGTCTATTAATTTGTTATATTGTTGATCGCCACGACCTGCTGAACGAATTAGGTCTGGTGATAGCATGGCTATATTACTGCTGTCTGCAAATGTTGCTATTAAGGCTGTTGACTCTGTTATGTTGCTTATGTTGTTCGACTCCAGTATATCCATTTGAGAGGGTTTTGTTGGAAATACATCGAGGAGGGCTTGCACCATTGCCACTGGGTGGCGGGAAACTGCATCAGGGCCTTTGTGCCACTTCCCGGGGCAATGCTGTATGGTAAATCTGTATCTCAGGGTCTTTTTCTTTAGTCTAAAGAGCCGGGGGTTTTGGATCTTGCTCAGATCACGATCGCCAAATATCCCCTTCAGAGGTTCATGGTCTGTGACCACTATGATGTTTGGAGAACCCATGACGAACATACGGCATTTCTCCAATGCCCATGCTATTGCTGCTGCCTCACCCTCTATTGGTGTGTGTCTGCGCTCAGCATCCGTGCAAAATCTGCTGCCGGCATATATCAGATGCCAACCTTCGGAACAGCAGATTGGGGCTTTTTCCATGGTACATTGGCAATGTTTTTGTAGGAGTAGGAAGCCCATTCCTTCTTTGCTCCAATCTGGAGCAAGGCAAGTTGCTCTGTCTTTGTCAAATGTTGCTACCCCCTTCTGGACTAGGTGAATTATAACTCGCTTGGAATCTTTGAATGCGTCTTCAAGGTTTTGATTCCAAGCAAATTTGGAGTTTTGTTTGACGAGGTCCCGAAAAGGCACCATAACTGGGCCCAGTGAATATGCCCAGGCTACTTGGTTGACAAGCCCAAACCATGATCTGGCATCAGTAATTGTCCTTGGGATTGGAAAATCCTGTATCGCTTGTATCATGGACTCAGAAGGGGTCACTCCTGAAGAAGTTATCTGGAGGCCTCCAAATTGTACAACATCCTGACAGAATTGGAATTTGTCGGTGTTGAGCACAATTCCATTCTTAGCACATTGGAGCAGAAAATCGAAGGTATGATAAAAGGCTCCCTCAATGCTAGAGTCATATAGCAGGGTATCGTCTACTATCTTCACCTTGCATGGGATATCTTTTATTATCTCATCGTATCTGCGAGTGTAAGCATCCCCAGATGCGACATATCCTTGAGGCATCCTAAGATACATGTATCTTCCCCACTCAGTTATGAAGGTGGTTAATGGTTGAGATTCTTTGTCTAAGAGAATCGAGTGGTATCCATCAACAGCGTCTAGGACTGTTTTCTTTGTTCTAGGTGGCACTTGCAGTGCCAACTGGAATGGCGACCCAGTATGGTGGGTTTCTCGCTTGCATTGAGAGTTAAGGTGTTGGTAATCTATTGTTCTCCTTGGATTACCATTCTTTTTGGCAGTTATTACCATAGTACTGCACCAATCAGTAGGCATACCCACGGGCACTGGAGCTATGATACCTTTTTCTACATCCTTCCAAAGGGCTTGTCTTACTGGTTCCTTGAAGTGGAAGGGTACAGGAATTGGGTTATGCCTGGCTTTAGGGATTGCTCCCTCTTTGAGTTGAATGTGGGCAGCTGGGCCGGACATGGCTGGAAATATCCCATCTTTGTTGAATGTCGTTTTGGCAAACTTTTCTAGGAGCCAGCTCTTAAGTTTGCCTATGTTATCTTCTGTTGCGGGAAAAGGGAGGTTTTTGGGGCGATTTGGCAATTGATCTACACACTTTTTAGACTCGGTGTCTACCTCTTCATGTACGTCTGCTAAAGGGTTTGGAAAATGTTTGTGCAATATTCCCACATCGATGCAGGCTGCTCTGCTGAGATAAAGCCGTTGTATGCCCTTGCATATGTAGAGGGCTTGTTTAGTTGTTTTCCCTCTGACCACAAACTCAACTGGTAGCCAACCCTGACACATGAGTGTGAAACCTCCAACTGTTCGTATGATCTTTCTTGATTGGATAAGACTAATCTCTGTGAGGCCCATTTTGATTAAATGCTTTGGTCCCCCAAGACAAATGGCGGCACCACTGTCGGGAAAAACCTTTAGCGTTGTACTACAACTACTAGGGATATTGACAGCTCGTCTGGGATCTGGTTTTGGTGAGAATGGGATTACTGATGCATTTATTTCAGTTAACAGATCACCTTCTGTAGTCATAATGGTGCCCCTCATTTGATCGAATGTGATATGGGCCATGAGTGTATTCATGGGAGCTTCTTGGTCTTCAAAACTCTTTATCACTGCCGGGCGATATTTCTTTGTCCGGCACACGGCTGAGAAATGGTTAAGTTTCCCACAAGTGTTGCACATTTGATTCCATGCCGGACATGTTAAATGGCGGGCACTTGTCCTTGGAGTACCGTGTTGGTGATTACCGCAACCTATGCAGGTTTGACGGGGTTCTTTATCAGCAATGTTATTGTTGTGAGTAGCAGTAGAGCTAGTGCGAATATTGCCTCTGCTAGTCTGTACAGCACTGTGTTTTTTTTTTTTGCGATACATTGACATCCGGACTGTAGCTATGTCTGAGGTATCAGTCATTGTAGTGCAGACTCAAATGCCTTAGCATGACAAATATTTTGGTTGAGAGTTTTTAGCAACCCGGCTTTTGCCAGTAGATCGGTCTGAAGCGTATCATTCGATATCCCTTTGATAAATTGGTCCTTGATGTAAATGGCGGACAGGTCGTGATCGCAGTTGGGACATGAAAAATTACAGTCTATGGCCGTGGACCTAAGACGAACAAGGTATTGTTGGATGGGTTCATCTTCATGCTGTGATATAGCTGCAAATGTCATCCGATGGACCATGGGATTTGATTTTTGAGTTACCAATGCTTCTGTCATCTCTAGCAGCTTGTCTGGGTTGGTGGTGAAGAACTTAAGGTACGTATTTATGATTGCGTTTTGAACGGATTCATCAGCGCAACTGTATAACTGGGTATTGGCCTGAGAAGTTGGCATGTCCGTTATTCTGGTGAATACTTCCCAGTCAATCCAAAATTTTCTGAATTGTTGAGGGGTCATTTCGAGATGAAGTTGGGGAGGCCTGGCAGCTGGTGCCTTAGCATAGGTGGTCTGGGTAGCGGGCTCCTTGGCTTGTCGAAGGATAGACAGAGCTTCTCCCATTGTTGTGATTCCCAATTCTCTTAGCATGACTCGATCCATTACTTAAAGGTTTTCTTTCCTCAGTTTTTCCTTCACAAAAGTTGCAGCATAGCTCTTGGCGGAATCGGCAGCAATGCCTGCTTTGAGGAAATAGTCTTCCCAATCTTCTGTCTCGAATCCTGTTCGTAGCGCCATGTTGGATTGTGTAGTGGACTTTCGGTCAGCGTTCAAGTTGTGGATAACTTGACAAAGACTAAAGTTAATATTTATTTTATTGTATAAAATAAAATTACACAAATAAAAATGTGGCACAAGGCCGAAAAAGGGGATGGGGGTTAATGTTGACCTAACTAACATAACGTTAACTTAACTAGACTCTTTCACCAAAATACCAGAATCACTCTGTGGACATCCTACTTAAAACCCGAAAGTTACAAATATATATACATGATGTGGGGGGGGTTGGGGATAAAAATCTTATTTACAAAATTGGATGAAAAATATACAATGCTAAAAGGTGGTTAGTAAAAAGAACCCCCTCACTACTGATTGTGGCGGATAAAAAGTTTTGCCAGTCGAAAAAATGTGGGTCCCACGAAAACTGACTTTATTCAAACACAACAAAAATGGCCCACATCTCTGGCAAAACAGTTTATCCATCACCTAAGGGGCCGGGATTGGGGGTTATCGAACCAAAAGTGGGAAAAAAAAAAAAAAAAAAAAAAAAAAGGGGGGACGCTGGGACAGGGAAAACCAAAAAGGGGGATTGGGGCGATGATAGCATGCATACTCTAGCTAAGTTAAAAATCGAACAAAAATGCCTAACTAGCCTACTCTAGGAGGTCCGATGCATGTCCATGTTTGATCAAGTCACCCAAAATCCTTAAAAAAACCTAAGCCACTCAAAAAAGAAATTCAAGATTAGCTCCATTCACTTTACACAATCGCGAAACTTTCACCCACCTGTCGTTGAAATTCACAGGAGTGAGTTTCACCTTCTCCAGCTTAATTCGCATTTTCAATCGATATTTGAAAATGAGGACAAGCTGGGGAGCAGTGAAGGTCTCACCTCCGTAAACCTCCTTCTGTCGCGTCGTCCAAATCGCGCCTCTCATAACTGCTAATAAACACAGAAAAACATAGCGTTCTTCTTTCTTCATGGTCGGTGCCCAGTTGCAGCACGGGGAAACCGACTCCAGCACAAAAAACCGCTCGCTCAGCATGCGAACCGTGAAGCCTTCAACTAACTCACACAACGGTCGAACAATGGCGCAGTGGAAGAAAGCATGATCAAGGTCTTCCTCCCATTCTCCGCATCGGACACAATTGGGTGTCTCCGTAAAACCCGCTGCGTAAAGTCTTTTGCCGACGCAGAGGGCATTTCGTATTACCAGCCAGGTGAGTGATGCCTCGTAATTATCGAAGCAGCTCGACCCAGGCGCCCAAGGCCATATTAAGCGGCGCTCCTCCTTCGTAAAACCGAACTCCTCAATCTTTTCGTCTCGAACGGATCCCCTCACTAAGGCCCGATATAGCGCCTTGCGAGACAACAGCTGGGTGTCAGAGAGGCTTTCTTGGACCCGTAGAAGAAATCTCAAGGCCTGCCGACACTCGCGATAGAAAGGGCACTCGTTTCGGAACAACTTGTGTGCCTCTCCTCTAGCCGAATGCACACTCTCCAAAGCCGGAAAGGCTTTCTTAGTGTCTTCTATCCAGAAGACACCGTTTCCCTCACTTGGTGTACACATTCGATCCAGGTATATCAGCCTAAGAGTGTGTCTACGTATTAGCACACTAGGCATACCCAGACCGCCTTCAGACGGATGCAGGTAACAGACCTCCCGAGTAACCATGGCTTGCTTTCCGCGCCATAAGAATGCAAAAAGAGCACGCACCAGATCAACTAGTGTGGTTTCCGGGAGTGGAAGTACTGATAGACGGTAAAGGATCAGGGGGTAGATATGAGAATTGCATACCTCCGCCCGACCCTTCAAAGACAGATTTCTCAAGGCCCACAAATGAGATGCGACCTTGACCGCTTCCAATACCTCCGACCAATTTTTCTCCAGCTGGAGTCCGGGGCCAAACCAGACGCCGAGTAGCTTGCATGGCCCATCAGTCCAACCAAAGGGTCCCTGAAGGGGCATACCCCTCCAGGCACCGATACGTAAGCCAATAGACTTAACGTAGTTAATTATGGCCCCTGTGACCTTGGCATACCGACTTGTTTCTATGTCAACGACTCTAATCTCGGCACTGCTCGTTACAAGCACAGTCACATCGTCAGCATAGGCGGTATACTTTACCGGGGTAGAGCCACCTGGCAAAGTAATCCCGCGAAGGACCGGATTCACCCGAAGCTGGCGCAAATATGGCTCAAGCGCCAGCACATATAACATTGGGGATAACGGACAACCTTGACGGATCGATCTTGTTAACATGAAGGGTTTCGACCTCACCCCATTCACTTCTACCATAGCACCAGGGTTGGCATACAAGAGGCAAATCCAAGAGCGAAACTGGGGACCAAACCCAGCCGAGCGAAGAACAGCCTCTAGGTAACGATGGTCTACTCTGTCGAATGCTTTGGACTGATCTAAGTTGATCAGCGCGGCTTCTGTGTCGACTTTTTCTACGATCAAGCGTATCGTGTGCAAATTGTCTTGAATCGTCCGACCCTTAACAGAACAAGTCTGTTCGGGACTTATTAGACGGTGTAAGACAATCTGCAGACGATTTGCTAAGATCTTGGCCAAAATCTTTAACTCTGTGTTTAACATCGTTAAGGGCCGGAAATTACCTATCCCATCCCCTCCATTTTTATCTTTGCGTAACAATTTAATGATCCCCCTGGTAAAGTACTGAGGTATGCACCCGTTCCTAAACCAGGAGTTAAAAAGTACGGTCAGCAAAGGGATAAAAATGGGCGACAGCCTCAAATACACCTCGTAGGGCAGACCATCTATCCCAGGGGTCCTGTCTAGCCCGACCTGTTTCAAGGCCTCAATGACTTCTTCCTCTTTTATGCTACCTTCACACCTAGCTGCTTCGGTCGCCTCCAGGCGAGAAAAGTCGGCTAAATAGGTGTCAAACTGTTCAATAGTCAGACCGGGCTCCTTGGTAAAAAGTTCCTGAAAATGAGTCCGAAAACCCTCCAAGATTCCGTCGTTTGAAGTTACGGTTCGTCCGTCCGGCAATGTGACACTGGCGATGTGTCGATCTGCAGAACGTCGAAACTCCTCCGCACGCAATGACGCGGCCATGTTTGTTGCCTCGTTTGGCGCTCTTTTTAATCTAGCCCTAACTAATACTCCCTGGTCCTCCCTGTTATCCAAGGAGTCCAGTTCAGCCTTAACTACAGTATAGCTAGCACTATCCCCCTCCTCCACCGCCCTTTCTAATCTATCTTCTAGCGCCGCTTTCGCTGCTCTAGAACTACGTTTGAGCCGGCGACTAAAATCAGCAGCGAAGGACCTAATGACTTTTTTAAGGTTGCCCCACCACTTATTCCCGATGATAGCCCCCGTCAATTCCCTCTGTATTGTTAGTAGAAGCTGTTCCCGGAAGTCCTTCACATCGAACAACGACGTGTTGAACTTCCAGTAACTAGCCATCCTAGGTTTAACACTATCTAAGTTTACTCGAACCCGGACAAGCCTGTGGTCCGAATAAACTATACTATGAAAACTTGGACAGTCTAAAAGCCCTAAGTCGACTCTCCTAACTAAGAACCGATCGATGTAACTCGAAAGTTGCACCGAATCGGAGCCGCGTCTACCTGTCCAAGTCCATGCTAAATCCCCGGGTTTTTCGTTCCGAAATTTATCGACAAGATCAAACTTGTCGACAAAGTCTCGAAACGCTTTAGCATCCCGGTTCTGATTAGTATCCCTTCTGGTATTAACCCCGCGATCTAATTCGGGATCCAGGACCGCGTTCCAGTCTCCCGCTAAAACTAACCGTCGAGACGAATTCATGAAAGGCTCGATTCGCCGAAAAAAGGAAACTAGCTCAGCATGGTTATTGGGCGCATAAACCCCAATAAAACGAAATGCCACATCCTTTACGTTAACATCTAGAACGAGTAATCTTCCCTCTGGATCTGCATAAATAGGGTCACACGACGCATCAAGAGTGCGCTTAACTAGCCAAGTAACCCCCCTTGCATGGGTATCATAATGTGCTGAATAGAGCTGAAAGTCTCTAAGGAGCACACCCTGATAATCACTAGGAATGAAGTGAGTTTCCTGTATACAACAAATATCCACACCAAGGCGTTGAAGGTCGCGTGCAACTCGAAGTTTACGAGAGGCGTCCCTCAACCCTCGGACATTTAAACTAGCTAATCTTAAGGAAGCCATCTTGAGTTACTTAGGGTTGAGAAACCTAATCAAACATAGACGGTGTCAAGACACCGACAGCTGTCCCCAATGATCCAGTGGTCATCTCAGTGGTGATAGACCCGTCAGGGGACAGACCGCCGATGTCTAGGGGGAAGGTTAGTTTAACTGCCCTATAAAGTGAAGGATGGAGTTTGATGGGGACCCGTCCAACACATCGTTTTCTAATTTCGATTAATTCGTTGTCGTTGAAATAGGCTGCTGGAGGATAAAGGTTGAAAGCAGAGTTTGCTTCCTCCAGCATAGTCCATAGTCCTTTGGCCTCCTCGCGTTTCCTGACAACTGTTAGTATGTGGTTTGTTTTAAAATTTTCAGGGTTAGTAATGTCTTTTTTTTGGTATGATTTGAAAGCGAGGAGGTTTCTGTAATCTTTCCTGCTATGGGACTTCATTATGGTCTCTACTTCTGCCGTGATTTTGCACACGTCCTTCCCATTAAAGAAGGGTTGTTGTTTTTTTTTCCTTGATTCAGTCTCTACAGAGGGGCTTCTATGTCTTTTCTTATCTGAGGGGGGAGGAGGGGGCATGTCTGTTTTCATTGGAGAAGGGGGAGGGGTGTTCTTGGGCGTGTTGTTTGGCGAGCAGAATGGTGACGGTTTGGGGGTCTTTTTGGAGGGAGAACCTAGAGATGTCATTTTGGTGTCTCTATGGGGCAGAGGAGCTTTAGTAAGAGGGGGGGGGCTTTGCGAGGGATTTGCTTTTCTTTTGAGGTCGGTTTTTCAGGGAAAAGGGATTCAGGGAACTCTTTCTCCTCCGATTTTCTCCTTTTCTCATCAAGAGTTTCTTTTAGTTTCAGTAGGGTTTTGAATTTATTGCCCCCTGGGTCTTTACTTGTCCTAATTTCAATTTTCTCTTCTTTAGAGAGGGACTTAGCATAAGTCTTGGGTGGGGATTTTTTTGAAAGAGGGATGAGTGTCCAGTTGTCCTTCTTTTTGGGGGATTGTTTTTCTGAATTGAAAGTCTTTTCAAACTCCTCAGGTGTTATTTCATTTTTCTCTTCTGCTGGTGTCTGGGAATTGTCCTTAGGTTCTACATAACCTATTTTCCGTTCATTTGTAGGGATAACTTTTATGGCTGGCTTCCTTTTGGGGCATGTGTAAGTGAGATGGCCGACTTCCCCACATATCCAACATGCTGGTCTTCTGCCTGCGACCACGATTGGCAGCTTCTCTACTCCAGCCTCCAGGTAGTAAGGTATGCGTAGAAATGCTTCTGCATTAAGCAGAATGTCGAAAGTCCATACTCCATTATAATGGTCTTCTTCTATTCCGGTTATGTCCCCAAACTTAAGTAAGAAAGCGGCTAGGTATTCCCCGGGGACAGCACCAGGAACTTCAAAAATGGACACTGTAGTTCTTCGCCTTCCTAAGTATTCCATTCTCAGAACGTACTCGTTGGTAATGATTTCTTTTTTTGTCATTGCTATGCATTCTTCTTCCGTCTTAAAAAGAGCTGCCCATGTGTTATATCCTTTGCATTTTGTAATCCGCTCAGCTCTTAAACCTGCTGATGAAATTAATTTGGTGACAACATCTTTTGTTGATCTAATTAGTTTTTTTGTTTTACGGTCTATTACAAATAGAGAAATAGTCCTCTTAGCAAATTCTTGTAACCGCGGTTGTTCCAACTTTATACCAGTTTCTGTCGTAAATTCCACACATTTCTTTGCGTCTTCGACAAATTTAACTACGTCGATTTTTACTTTTGGTGGTTTTGTCCATCCACCTAATGCCTCATTTTCCTTCACCTCAACCGTCGGCACACAGCTGGCAGCTGCCATGGCCGGCGTATAACAAGAGGAGAGAAAGATAACAGTCCAAAAAAAAATAAAAAAAAAATAAAAAAAAAGAATCCGGTAATTGAAAAAGTGGTGCCGGGGGAAGAAGAAGATAAGCAATAACAAATTTAACAAGGTGATAACAAAATATTAACAATATAACGTGCAGAATAACAATATACGAACCAACAAATTTTGAGCGATAAAGACGTAGTCAGACGAAGAGTAAAGTTACTTCTCATGAAAGAGGAGAACTATTTATGGCACAATGGGAGATTCCATTGTGCACACATGGGCCAGTCTATTCCTTGGATTGTGATTGGCTGAATCACCTGATTGGATATGCTTGTACATAAATACAAGCCCTCAGTCCAGCTTAATCTGATGTCTGTCTTATGCATGAGCTGGACCCTTGGTAAGTGTTGCTGCTATTATTATTGTTGTTGTTGTTGCTGTGTGTTATTGACTAACACAGTTCTTTTGATTATTCTACAATTATTATAAGAAAAATTTAGTTTTTATTATAAAAAAAATTAGATTTTGTTATTATAAAAATATGTGTTTTATCATAAAAAGTTTACTTCAATTATTGCAAAAAAATTAGCTTTAATTGTTACAAAAAATTAAACTTTTATTATAAAGAAAATTTAGCTTTTATTATAAAAAAAATTTACCCTCTATTATTATAAAAAAATTTAGCTTAAATCATAAAAAATTCAGTGTTATTTTTTTTTTTTAATTTAGTTATTATTATAAAAAAATCTAGTTTTATTATTATAAAAAAATTTAGTTCTTTTATTACAAAAAATTAAGGTTTTATTTTTATAAAAGAAATTGGGCATTATTATTATAAAAATATTTTTTATTATTAAAAAATTTACTTTTTATTATAAAAACAATTTACTTTTTAATTTATGTATTGCGGACTATTATTCTCATCTTTCTTAGTTGTTTCACGAAGTTTCAGTCAACTATTCCTCTGGCCTTCATCAGGTGGTAACCGCGATGGGATAGGAACTCCGAATCTCCTAACTGTTTCGCATAACGTTGTGAAACAACAACTAAGAAAAGATGAGGATAATAGTCCACAATAAAATAAATTAATAATGAATTCCAATTAAATAATATATGTACCATTCGGTACGGATCCGATCATAGAAGATCAGATAATAAACTGGATTTTTTTATGGGGCCCGTGGCACAGTGGATAGAGATGTTGAATCTCTATGGTTCCAGGTTAGAATTGTCTGAAGATAGCAGTTTCAATCCTACCCAAAGCCGGCCAGAGGCTTGGTCAAAAACATGGTGAGACGACAACTATGGGTGGCAGTAATTGCTGAGAATGCAGTTGGGAGATTCGGAGTTTCTATCCTGTGGAGGTTATACTACCTGACAAAGGTCAGAGGAATAGTTGGGCGAAACAAAAACTAAGATGAGGATAATAACAATAAATGAAATAACAAACAATACTTATCTCAATAATGAATTCCAATTAAATAATATAATTTACTTTTTATTACTATGAAAAAATTTAGTTTTTATTATAAGAATTATCAAAAATTTAGTTTTTTATTATTATAAGAATTATCAAAAATTTAGTTTTTGTTATAAATGAAATTTAGATTTTTTTATGAAAAAAATTAGTTTTTATTATTATGAAAACATTTAGCTGTCTTTTATTATGAAAAAAATTTAGTTTTTATTATTATGAAAAGAAAATTAGTTTTTATTATTGTAATAAAAACTTTAGTTTTTATTATTATAAAAGATTAGCTTTTATTATCATAAAAAAATTATTATTAAAAAAAATTAATTCTTATTAATAAATAAAAAATAAGTTTTATTATAATAAAATTTAGTTTTTATTATTAAAAAAAATAGTTTTTATTATTAAAAAAATAGTTTTTAATATTAAAAAAAAAAAGATTTTATTATTAAAAAAAAGTTTTTAATATTATAGAAGACATTGAGCTTTTGTTATAAAAAAAAGTTTTATCCACGTTTTGCACCCCCATATTTACAAAGCAATTTGGCAGAAGTGCCGCCAGACAAATTCTTAATTACGAAAAACCCAAACTTTTAAATAATAAAACGTAAAAATAGAACTTTTATAGTAAAAGTATATTTATAAAATGTGTGTTTTCTTTTTTTTAAATCAAAAACGTATCCAATAAAGAATATTTTCCAAATAATTATCTTTGATTCACTGTCACCAGAGGAATTCTGTGAGATGACTATTAAAAATCGTAATTCATTTGACTATTCGAAAAAAAAAAACAGTTCATAAATATTTTTTAAACAAAATCTCTTTAAGAAAAAACAAACAAAAAACAGTTCATAAACATATAATAAAGGTTATAATTTTCTTATCAAAGTTCAAATAAAGACTTTTTAAATAAGACCTATTTTTATATTTGCATTATACATTCTATACAGTTGTGGTCATCCGTATCTAAAAATTTGTCTGACGTCATTCCTGCCAAATGGCTTTGTAAACAGGGGGATGTGGGAGGTGAATTTAACCACAAAACATTTAGTATTTATTAAAAAGCAATTTAGCTTTTGTCATTATAAAAAAATTAGTCCTTTTTATTATAAAAAAGTTAGTTTTTATTATTATAAAAAATATATATATAATATTAAGAAAAAAATGTTTTTTTATTATTTAAAAAAAAATTCATTATCATAAAAAATTAGTTTTGTTCTAAAAAATTTATCTATATCTATAAAATAAAAGTGAAAATGTGTTTTTGCGTGCGTTTTTTTTATATGTCCAGCAAAGGCTTTTTTTTGGGGGGGGGGGGGGGAGGGGGTTACCATTTCTTACAATTGTTATTCATTTGGACACTCCCCTTTTTATGGGGAGCTTGTTTAGCCCAAACAAACAAATATACAGAAAACTTTAAGCTTAACTGGCAGCCAAAGTTAAGTGAGTGATGTTTGACATCGTTAAATTTATGCACCTGTGCCAACTCATTCACTTTTTAATCGTTTAATTTCAACCATTCTCACTTCTCTGCCCTCTTAGCATCGCGGTAAGATATCACGTTTTCTTTCACTTTCTTTTCTGCCTTCGTCTCTAGGCTTCAGGTTTGAGCCTACTTATTTTTTTTTTCCCATGTTTTCACTTTTTTTCCCCACGTTCTTTTCCTCCTTTTCACTTTTTTTTTCCTACACACACACCTACAAACACTTGGGCAATGCCTGCCAACCCCGCTAGTCTATAATATAAAAGCAAAAATGTGTGTTTGTGTGTGCATATTTTTTGTATGTTCGGAAAAGGCTTTTTTCAGGGGACCGCTCGGGGGGGGGGCGGTTACCATTTCTTATAACATTTTATATACTCACTAGATTATAATATCTACGATTTGTGGATGGACATTGTGGCTATCTTTTATTTTAGCGACGTTTACAAAATTCCTGCTATTTCTTCCTCTCACCTGTTTGTTTGTCTTTTTCATATAAAGAAAGCGCAAGTAATTGAAGAAAATACGATCTACTTGGCATGTCCAGAAAAGCAATAAGCTTTGATCAGTGTTGGGAAAGCTCTTCATATCAGACAACTGCTATTCATTTTGACATTCCCCTTTTTCTAGGGAGCTGGTTTTCCCCAACATCTAGGGGAAACAAACAAGTATGCAGAAAGCTTCAAGCTTAACTGGCTTGAAGCCAAAGTTAAGTGCGTGATTTCATTCCCCTATGGTGTGATGGTTGACCTCATTAAATTTACGCACATGTGTGGACTCATTCACTTAACTTTTTATTGTTTAATTTAAAAAATTTTCTCTAAAAGATTAGCTTCATAAATATAAAAAATTTAATTTTATTATCTAAAAAATTAGCTTTATAATTATAAAAAATTTAATTTTATTATCTGAAAGTTAGCTTTGTAATTATAGAAAATTAATTTTCTTATCTAAAAGATTTGCTTTATAAATATAAAAAAATAAAATTTTATTATCTAACAAAACCAGCTTTATAATTATAAAAAGAATTTAATATTCTAACTAATTAACTTTATAATGATAAAAAATATAATTTTATTATCTTAAAACATTAACCTCATAAATATAAAAAATGTTATTTTATTATCTAAAAAATTGGCTTTATAAATATAAAAAATAATTTAGCTTTATAAATCTAAGAACAATTTTATTTTATTATCTAAAACATTAGCTTTATAATTATACAAAATTTAATTTTATTATCCAAAAAATAGCTTTATAATTATAAAAAAATTAAATTTAGTATTCTAACAACTTTATAATTATAAAAAAATTAAAACATTAGGTTTATAATTATAAAAAAATAATTTATTATCTAAAGAATTAGCTTTATAATTAAAAAAAATAAATTTTATTATCTAGAAATTAGCTTTATAATTATAAACATTTTTTAATTTTATTATCTAAACAATTAGCTTTATAATTATAAAAATTTTTAAATTTTATTTTCTAAACAATTAGCTTTATAATTATAACAAAATTTAATTTTATTATCTAAAAAAATAGCTTTATAATCATAAAATTATATTATTTTTTATCTTTATATTATATATTAGCTTATAATTATGAAATAAAAATTTAATTTTATTGTCTACAAAATTTGCTTCATGATTAAAAAAATATTTAATTTATGACATAAAACATTAGCTTTATAATTATAAAAAAATTAATTTTATTATCTAAAAAGTTTGCTTCATAATTATGAAAAAATTTAATTTTATTATCTAAAAAATTAGCTTTATAATTATTACAAAATTTAATAGTATTATCTAAAAAATTTGCTTTCTAAGTATAAAAAAATAATTTTATTATCTAAAAGTTAGCTTTATAATTAGAAAAAAATAATTTTCTTATCTAAAAGAATAAGCTTTATAAATATAAAAAATTAATTTTTTCTGTAAAAAAATTAACTTTATAATTCAAAAAAAATTAATTTTATTATCTAAAAATTAGCTTTATAATTATAAAAAATATTTAATTTTATTATCTAAAAAATTAGCTTTATATGAAATAAAATTTAATTTTATTTAAAAAATTTGCTTTATAATTAAAAATAATTCATGATCTTTATCATTAATCATTAGCTTTATAATTATAATTATCATTAATCATTAGCTTTATAATTATAAAAAAATTAATTTTATTATCTAAAAGATTTACTTAATATTTATGAAATATAATTTTATGTAAAAAATTAGCTTTATAATCATAAAAAATATTTAATTTTATTATGTAAAAAATTAGCTTTATAATCATTAAATAACAATTTAATTTTATTATCTAAAGAATTTGCTTCATAATTAAAAAAAATTAATTTTATGATCTATAAAACATTAGCTTTATAATTATAAAATTTAATTTTATTATCTAAAAAATCTGCTTCATAATTATAAAAAAATTTAATTGTGTTCTCTAAAAAATTAGCTTTATAATTATAAAAAATTTTAATTTTCTTATCTAAAAAATTAGCTTTATAAATATAAAACAATTAATTTGTTTCTCTCTAAAAGCTTAGCTTTATAATTATAAAAAAATGTAATTTTTATTATCTAAAAAATAGGTTTATTACCAAAAATTTTTAATTATAAAAAACATTAGCTTTATACATATTAAAAAAATTAATTTTATTATCTAAAAAAATAGCTTTATAATTATAAAAATAATTTTTATTATGTAAAAAATTACCTTTATAATTATAAAAAAATTAAATTTAGTATTCTAACAACTTTATAATTATGAAAAAAATTAATATATTATTTAAAAAATTAACTTTATAATTAAAGAAATTTTAGAAATTTTATAAAAAAATAATTTTATTATCTAAAAAATTAGCTTTATAATTATGAAAAAATTTAATTTTATTATCCAAAAAATTAATTTTATAATTATAAAAAAATAGCTTTATAAATATAAAAAAAATTAATTTTATCATCTAAGAAATTAGCGTTATAATTATAAAAAAAATATTTTATTATCTAAAAAAATTAGCTTTAAAATTATCAAAAATTACATTTGGTTATCTCAAAATTACCTTTATAATTAGGAAATAAAAATTTAATTTTATTATTTAAAAAAATTGCTTCATAATCATTAACAAAATTTAATTCTATTATCTAAAAAATAGCTTTAGAAATATAAAAAAATTAATTTTTTTTCTCTAAAAAATTAGCTTTATAATTATAAAAAAAATTAATTTTATTATCTAAAACATAGCTTTATAATAATAACAAAATTTTTATTTTATTATCCAAAAAATTAGCTTTTTAATTATAAAACACATTAGCTTTATAAGTATAAAATAAATTAATTTTATTATTTAGATAATTAATTATAAAAAAAATTAATTTTATTATCTAAAAAATTAGCTTTATAATTATAAAAAAATAATTGTATTATCTAAATAATTACCGTTATAATTATGAAAAATAGTTCATTTTATTATCTAAAAAGTTAGCTTCATAATTATGAAGCTAACTTTTTAGATAATAAAATTAACTATTTACAAAATATTTAATTTTCTAATAAAAAAAATTAGATTTATGATTACACAAAAAATGGATTTCATTATCTAAACAAATAGCTTTATAATAATAAAAAATTATTTTATCTAAAAATTAGTTTTAAAATTATCAAAAAATTACATTTGGTTATCTGAAAATGAGCTTTATAATTATGAAATAGAAATTTAATTTCATTATCTAAAAAATTTACTTTATAAATAAAAAATAATTTTATTATGTAAAAAATTAGCTTTATAATTATAACAAAATTTAATTTTATTATCTAAAAATTAGATTTATAATTACACAAAAAATTTAATTTTATTATCTAAAAAATAACTTTATAATTACAAAAAATATAATATTTTTGTCTTAAAATTAGCTTTAAAATTATCAAAAAATTACATTTGGTTATCTGAATATTAGCTTTATAATTATGAAATAAAAATTTAATTTTATTATCTAAAAAATTTGTTCTATAATAAAAAAAATTAATTTTGTTATGTAAAAAAATTGCTTTATAATTATTAACAAAATTCAATTCTATTATCCAAAAAATTAGCTTTACAAATATAAAAAATAATTTTCTTTAGAAAATTAGGTTTATAATTAAAAAAAGATAATTTTATTATCTAAAAAATTAGCTTCATAGTTATAAAGAATTAATTTTATCATAAAAAAATTTGCTTCATAATTATGAAATAAAAATTTGATTTTATTATCTAAAAAATTTGCTTGTTATATTTTGTATTGTTCTTTGTGAGAAGAGTAAGAGTCTTAGTGAGAGATTAGAGTCTTAATCATGTTGTTGGAAAAGATGCTAGTTATTATATATATTCATTGTGAGTGTTCATATTGTTGAGATGTTCATATTGTAAGAGATGGGATGGAGACATTAACAAGTATATATAAAGAGAAAGAGTACATATAAATACACTTTGAAAGGCGATTCGATATCTAGATAGATAGACTGAGAGATTGGCATTTATGCTTTTGACAGTTCTGTATGAAACGGGAGTGTTTATATAACATAAATAGTTTGACACATATACTTTCTAACACATATTTTTTAGATGATGATTTTATCAAATGGTTCTTATACATAAATGGACAATAACTTTTCTCGTTGTAATGATGAATACAGAAGACGGCAGTTATGAAAAACATGATCATTTATTTCTTCCATATGACCGGTCAATGGCTTTGCATCCAGGAATTCAAAGTTTCTTTACATCTTCTTCTTCTAAAACCCTCTCGCTTCCAGACGGTGCCAAGGTTTGGTCTGAACCTCTCTGCGTCCCTGGTCGGACTCTTGTCTGACTCTCCGACTCTCTCTAACTAACCCTTACTTCGAACTCTTTCCTATATTGAGAAATCACATGTATATCTGGCCAACGTGACTATAATTCACGTGTCATTAACATGCACGATTTGCACGTTTTTGAAACATTCTGATGACCAGGAAATTTCCCAATTTCCCTTTGTTTTTGTGTGTTACTTATCTAATTCATCTAACCCATATTTTATTATTCATTCTACTTAACAATGTGCATAGTTTCCAGCAAAATTTGTATTTATTAAATATTTTATCAGAATCAACAATTTACTGGACATTCCATTTATAAACTATTGTTCTTTAAAACTTATCTCCAGGGTTCGATTCCCGTTTTCTCTGATTTTATTTTCATTTACTAATTCTCTTTATTTTTACTTACATGAAAAAGGGGACAAGCCTTTTTTATGTAACATGCTTTATAATTAAAGAAAAAATTAATTTTATGATCTATAAAACATTAGTTCTATAATTATAAAAAAAAAATTTAATTTTATCATCTAAAAAATTCGCTTCATAATTATAAAAAAATTTAATTTTATTATCTAAAAAATTTGCTTATGTTACGACTCGGCTATCTCCACGGGGAACTGTAGAGATATGATCGCAACGATAATAAAAAAAAAAAAATTTTTTTCTTCTGGAAGTAAAATGTAAATAAATAAATACGGGAAGGGATTATCCAAATTCTTCAGAGACAACGGTAAAACATAAGACAGAAAAACAAAACTGAAGCAACAAACAAAAGGCCGATGGGAATTATGAATGTAAATTTATTTATAACAACACAAAAATAAATAAAAATGCAATTATTTTGATAATTTAAAGAAGTAATGCATAAAAGAAAATAAATTTTCTTGATCGAGAGAGAATGTTCAAGAAAATGCCATATCTCAATACGACATTTTCATACTGGTTATTGTTGTCTGCTCAGTTCAAACAAAGAGAGAGAGAGTGAGTGAGAGAGAGAGAGAGAGAGAGATTTTGCTTCACTCACTGTCTTAGCGACTTCACTTCGTTCTTCTTCTTATCTGATTTCCTTCGAAAAAAAAAACTGGCTCCAAATATATCAAATAGACTCCTTTTCCAATGTTTATTAAGCGCACCTCCTTGACTTTTATCCACCGCAGTATTACTGCTAATCATATATCTGTTCCCAGTATCGCCGTTGTCGGCTGCTTCCCTCAGCAGCGAGGAGCAGACTGTCTCTTGTGTCCTTCGTAAGCGCACAGGTTAAAACGCTCCCTCTCTCTCTATATATTTTCACCTCCCCCTCTCTATACAGCCTGCCAGCGTTCACTAGCTGATTTCTTTTTTTCTTTTCTTTATTTCTCCTCTACTGTCAGTGCTCGTTAGCTATTCTTTCTTTTCTTTTTTTTACCACTCTCTATATATCTCTTCATATCCTCTCTTGTGATTGTTTTCTTGTTTTTTTTTTGTTTTTTTTGGACTGAGCGCAGACGACAATACAATTGATAAAAATAAAACAAAAACAAGCAAACTCCTATTCTCTCTCGATTTCGAACAACATATAAAAGAGTAATTAATTACATTTCTTTTTACTAAAAATGTAAAACTTTATAAAAATATTTAATTTATTATAAAAAATTAGCTTTATAAATATGTAATAAAATTTAATTTTTGTCTAAAAAATTTGCTTTATAATTAAAAAAAAATTAATTTATGATCTATAAAATATTAGCTTTATAATTATAAAAAAATATTTTATTATCTAAAAAAATAGCTTCAATCATAATTTAAAAAAAAGCTTCATAAATATAAAAACAATTTTATTATGTAAAAATTAGCTTTATAATTATTAACAAAATTTAATTCTATTATCTAAAAAAATTAGCTTTATAAATATAAAAAAATTATTTTATCTAAAAAAATTAGCTTTTGAATTATAAAAAACATTAGCTTTCTAAATATAAAAAAATATTTTATTATCTAAAAAATTATCTTTTTAATTATAAAAATTTTTATTTTAATATCTAAAAAATTAGCTTTATAATTATAAAAAATAATTTTAGGTAAAAATTAGCTTTATAATTATAAAAAAAATTAATTTTATTATCTAAAAAATAAGATTCATAATTATAAAAAAAAATCAATTCAATACTCTAACAAATTAGCTTTATAATAAAAATATTAATTTTATAATCTAAAACATTAGATTTATAATTATGAAAAAATGTAATTTTATTATCTAAAAAATTAGCTTTATAAATATAAAAAAAAATAATTTTATTATCTTAAAATTTAGCTTTATAATTATAAAAAAATAAATTTTATTATCTTAAAATTTAGCTTTATAATTATAAAAAAATTAATTTTATTATCTAAAAAATTAGATTTATAATTATAAAAAATTAGGCTCATTATTATGAAATAATAATATTATAAAAAAATTAGTATTTGATATTATAAAAAAATAGTATTTGATATTATAAAAAAATTAGTTTTTGATATTATAAAAAAATTAGTATTTGATATTATAAAAAAAATTAGTATTTGATATTATAAAAAAAATTCGAATTTGATATAAAAAATTAGTATTTGATATAAAAAAGTTAGTATTTATTATACAAAAAATTAGTATTTATTATTAAAAAAAAATAGTATTTATTATAAAAAATTAGTATTTATTATAAAATATGAGTATTTGATATAAAAAAATGAGTATTTATTATTATAAAAAAATGAGTATTTATTATTATAAAAAAATTAGTATTTATTATTATAAAAAAATTAGTATTTATTATTATAAAAAAATTAGTATTTACTATAAAAAAATTAGTATTTATTATAAAAAAATTAGTATTTATTATAAAAAAATTAATATTTGATATTATAAAAAAATTAGTACTTATTATAAAAAAATTAGTATTTGATATTATAAAATAATTAGTACTTTTTATAAAAAATTAGTATTTTTTATAAAACAATTAGTATTTGATATTATAAAAAAATTAGTATGTATTATAAAAAATTAATATTTTATATTATAAAAAAATTAATATTTTATATTATAAAAGAATTAGTATTTGATATTACAAAAAATTAGTATTTGATATTATAAAAAATTAGTATTTATTATAAAAAAATTAGTATTTATTATAAAAAAATTAGTATTTATTATTATAAAAAAAATTAGTATTTACTATAAAAATATTAGTATTTATTATAAAAAAATTAATATTTGATATTATAAAAAATTAATATTTGATATTATAAAAAATTAATATTTGATATTATAAAAAAATTAATATTTGATATTATAAAAAAATTAGTATTTATTATAAAAAAATTAGTATTTATTATAAAAAAAATTAATATTTGATATTATAAAAAAAATAATATTTGATATTATAAAAAAATTAGTATTTATTATAAAAAAATTAGTATTTGATATTGTAAAAAATTAGTATTTTATATTATAAAAAAATTAGTATTTGATATAAAAAAATTAGTATTAATTATTATAAAAAAATTAGTATTTATTATTATAAAAAAATTAGTATTTATTATTATAAAAAAATTAGTATTTATTATTATAAAAAAATTAGTATTTTTTATAAAAAAATTAGTATTTGATATTATAAAAAAATTAGTATGTATTATAAAAAATTAATATTTTATATTATAAAAAAATTAATATTTTATATTATAAAAGAATTAGTATTTGATATTACAAAAAATTAGTATTTGATATTATAAAAAATTAGTATTTGATATTATAAAAAAATTAGTATTTGATATTATAAAAAAATTAGTATTTGATATTATAAAAAATTAGTATTTAATATAAAAAAATTAGTATTTGATATTATTAAAAAATTAGTATTTGATATTATAAAAAAATTATTATTTATTATTATAAAATAGTTAGTATTTATTATTATAAAAAAATTAGTATTTATTATAAAAAAAATTAGTATTTGATATTATAAAAAAATCAGTATTTGATATCGGTTGATCTACACCTTTGCACAAACACATCACATTCTGTAAACAAAAAAAACAAAAACAAGTTTGTCGGTTTTGCACATGCAACATTTTTGAATGTGGGAGGTGCTTTTGTTTGCAAAACTTTTTAATAGTGCTATTTAAACAAAACTCTAATAAACAAACGAGGGATTTTACATTTTAATAGTTATATTATTTTTTGGTAGGAGGAATAAGTATCTTTTTTTTAATGTTGGGTACAAATTTTTTGGGAGGAACAGGATTTTCCCGACATTAAAAATTGACGTTAAAATTGAGAATTTAGGATAATGACTTATAATTAATGATGAATAATTATTATTTAATTATAATTATTAAGAATACTTAGGGATGAGCATGGTCTGCGGAATTTATAACCAAGGCAGTCAACTGACATTTATGCAATGTTCACAACTTCTGCTCTAGATTGTCATTGTATTCACCCAAATGCAGCGTTTAATTGTTTAATTTCCCAAGTTTCTGTGACAATTGTTTGGTGGCTGTGAAATAGAGGCTCAGCAAATGGAGCAAAATGATGGCTTCGTGGTTAGGTTTGAATCTCATGACCAGCGGGAATTGTTACCCTACACTGATGATTGTATAAGCATGGAACCTTAGTGTCTGTAGGTGTAAATGATTAATTATTTAATAATCATTCATAATTAATTTAATTAATTTTATAATGTGCCACTTTACCAGGAATAGACACGCATTTAAAAAATTCAAGTTTTCTTATCAATATTTGCATACAATTGTTTAGGCCCATTACTGCTATAAGTATATAATAGTTCTGAATTATCATCATATCACTTGGCAACTTATCAACAAAAAATTATCATCATATCACTTGACAACTTATCAGCAAAAAATATCATCATATCAGTTGGGCAACTTATCAGCAAAAAATTATCATCATATCACTTGGCAACTTATCAGCAAAAATTATCATCATATCAGTTGGGCAACTTATCAGCAAAAAATTATCATCATATCACTTGACAACTTATCAGCAAAAAATTATCATCATATCAGTTGGGCAACTTATCAGCAAAAAATTATCATCATATCACTTGGCAACTTATCAGCAAAAAATTATCATTTTATCACTTGGGCAACTTATCAGCAAAAAATTATCATTTTATCACTTGGGCAACTTATCAGCAAAAAATTATCATTTTATCACTTGGGCAACTTATCAGCAAAAAATTATCATTATATCACTTGGGCAACTTATCAGCAAAAAATTATCATCATATCACTTGGGCAACTTATCGGCAAAAAATTATCATTATATCACTTGGGCAACTTATCAGCAAAAAATTATCATTATATCACTTGGGCAACTTATCAGCAAAAAATTATCATCATATCACTTGGGCAACTTATCAGCCAAAAAGGGCATAAAAACCAAAGTCTATATGGCTCTCAATAGCCAATGAACAGTTCTTTCATATCAACAATCTTCACAAATATTCCAAATTTTCCTAAATTTTCTAATTGTAACACAAATATTGCTAATAAAACTAACTTTTGAAATGAACAATAAAATGTACGTCTATTTCTGCCATTCATTATAAAAAATATGTAGTATGACACTATTAAGCTATCTAAAAGAACTTGGTGCTACTTTCTTATATATTGGAATATTAAAAATGAGATAACTTCTATTCCAATTAGTAATATATATATATAGAATTTCAAACAAATACCATTTATTTAATCTATAAATAGTTTGCTTGTTCTCTAGACTGCGTAGAAATCTTAAATAATTTGTAATTGTATCACACACACTGAAGATTAAACCTCTTGCTTAGGACTGATTATTACTTAGCAAGTGTTGAGTTCCATTCAAAATTGTGGACAGATTCCCTAGTTTGACAAAAGGTGCTTGAAAAAGATTGGAAGTTACATCAGAGAGATATCTATGAGATAGACAGTACATTAAAAAAAAAGAAACGTTTTCTGAAATTATTTTGATATAAAACAAAATTAAAAATACACATGAGCTGCAGCTGATACTTGGTTGAATTTATTTCCTTCAGGGGAAATTGCCATCCGAGTTTTTCGTGCATGTACAGAGATGAACATTCGAACTGTAGCCATTTACTCTGAACAAGACATGATGCACATGCACAGACAAAAGGCAGACGAGTCGTACCTGATTGGCAAGGGGTTGGCCCCTGTTGCTGCTTACCTCAACATTCCAGAAATCATTCATATTGCCAAGGTAAGTGATTATTATTACTCTCCCCGGCCTCAGTGTGTTCAGATGTTTGCATGAAGAAAAAACAATATCTTAAAACTTTGCATTCTATCTGCTGTTTGCAGAAATAAGAACGTTGAGGACACAGCAATTTTGGTTAACCTAATAACAAAGCAAAGCTAAAATAGTTTGTGTGGAATTGATAATTAACTGTATTTAATTGGCGTTGCTCGGGATCTAGTAAAGTCATTTTAGTTAATTCTTATTTGTTTTTAATTGTTTGCACAATTTTAAAACTTATACAGAAAAAAAAATTACTTGTAAGGGAAACAAATTTTTTTTTATCTACTCCAATTATATAAATCCAATTGAATGAATATATATATATATATATATATATATATATATATATATATATATATATATATATATATATACACCCACACACTAGCAAGGAGACCTGATGTTGCCTGGGATCGAATAAGGATCAACGAATGTTCCACACTTGCAATACTTTTATTGTCATCAAAATCAATAAAATTTTCCAATTAAATCGATTGATTGCGATGCACGGAGAGGAAACTCTACATGCAGTGACTTAATCCACAATATATTGTAGTCTATATTGCACTGTAGAGAACATACTGTTGATTTTATAAAATTATTTTTATATAATCCAATTGATTTAAAGTTTAATATGCCAAAGTCAAGTATTATGGTTCAATTATGCTTTAAACAGAAATATTCATTTTGAACGCACCCCTGTCATATCAAAGAACCTACTGTTGACTTTATATGCCAGGCCTTTCTTCAAGTGTGCTGATAAAACTTCTCAAGTGCATTTGTGATGGTAGGCTGTTTAAGGGTGTTAACTTTGGTCAACATTGGACTGTTCCTTCTTTCATCAGATTCTTTTGATCATCAATTTTCAAAACTTATCAGGGGCATTCCTGTTGTGTTTGGAGAAATGTGATGTCAGGATCGCTGGGTATCATAATAACAAGTATGTATATATATATATATATATATATATATATATATATATATATATATATATATATATACTTGTTTTTTTTTTATTCAAAAGTAATGGACTAGTGAATTCAACGAGGTTGTTAGATAGTGCTCAATAAAAAGAGCTGATAATACTTGTTTATTGTTATATAAACATGCTCACATCCCGCTGCTACAAACAGCCACTTGTTTCAATTAAACAACAGATATCATCAGGCAGCGACTTGACTATTCAAATAATAAGATTATTCATTGAACATTTGAATAGTCAAGTCGCTGCCTGATGATATCTGTTGTTTGATTGAAACAAGTGGCTGTTTGTAGCAGCGGGATGTGAGCATGTTTATACAACAATAAACAAGTATATATATATATATATATATATATATATATATATAGGCTTATTTGTATTTTAGCCCATTTACTGTAGAAACATTAAATTATTTACAAACGATATTGAATGTACAACGATGTTGACATCTTGCTAGTCTTCCCCCAGCCTCTCTCTCTAGAACTCTCCAGTCTTCAGCAAAAGGTGATAACTCTTAACTTTCTTTATTTAGAGTTATTCCCCTTTTTATTGCTATAACACCTCCTCTTTGAAATATGCTTGTAGGATGTTTGATCTGGGTCTACTTGTAGAGTTGAAGTTGCTTGGCACGTTCATTGTATCCTTCAAGTTGGACCTTTCTTCTCAAACTTGCTTTGTTTATTGCATATTGCTTGAACACATTGAAGTAATTCGAGTGTGTCTAGTAAAATATTTAATAGGATAATTGTGTCGTTTGATTGTTTCTTTGGAGGTATGAGTGACGAAGTTGATTTGCATGTCTGACCCAAATAAATGATTGTACATCCACATCATAGATTACATTACCAGAACGATGTACGATGTGACCTTGTGTCCATTTTTCTTGACCATTGCAGTAGTTTTTGTCAATACAAGTTGTCCTGGTTGAAATTTACGTGACCTTGTTCCATGATAGCGATTGAACTGGTTTTCCATCGTCTTGTTTCTCTTCGGAAGATTTTTTGCTGATGGACATAAAGCATCCATTGGTAAACATTTTTCTGTTCATCATCACTTCAACAGGAGACTTCCCATTTGGGCAATTTGGATTTAGGGTAGTTCTTAGAAATATTTCTGCGATCTCTTGTGCAGTGCCTTCATCTTTTAACTTCAAGAATGCTTTCTTAAGCATATCAATAAAGTGTTCAGTTTGGCCGTTTGATTGTGGATGGAAAGGTGGAGATCTGAGATGTTGAATACTGTTTTATTTACAGAAGTCAGAAAAATTCTGCTGAGGTAAATGCAGTACCATTATCAGAATAAGATTTCAGGAATGCCCAACCTGCTGAAAATTTCTTGTAGTTTCTTTACAGTTTCATTTAAGGTAGTATGATTCACCCGAAGAATTCACTGTAAGAAGCAAGAACTGAATCAAACTTAAGTATTGTTGTCTATTAATTGGTCCTGCAAAGTCCATGTGTAGTTGTGACGAAGGCATTTCTGGGATAGGCCATGCATGCAATGTTGTTTTCTGGAGAGACTTCACAACCAGTTGACATACGGCAAAACTTTTTACAAGTTTCTCTGCCTGTCCAATTAATTCCTTGATGTCCATAGTGGAATTGCTTGAAAACTCTGTTCTGGAGTTTGAATGGGACAACAACACGTTCTCCAAAGAGAAGTGTTCAATTGATCTCGGATAAAGAAAATCTCTGAAAAAATGGTTGAAGTTGCTGGTCACTGCATGTTTTTGGCTTGTGAGATGAAAATGTTGAACTTTCTGGAATAATGGATCTGTAGCTGTAGCGTCCTAAATCATATCTGAAGTGACAAAGATCTCACTGTGGAAACAAATGCAGTCAACCTCAGGTTCCACAGATATGGCAGCAATGACTGTGTCTTCCACTTTTTGATGAGAACAGATGAGTCTGGATAACGCATCTGCTTGGCCAATTTTGCTGCCTGGTTGGTCCTTTATAGAAAAGTCGTAATCTAAAAGCATAGTTGCCATCTTTATAAACGGTTTGCTGTATAAACTGGAATTCCTTTCCTGAAACCAAAAATACTTAAGAGCTTGTGGTCTGTGATCAGAGTAAAATGATGGCCATATAACATTTTGTGAAATTTCTTTACCACATAGATAATTTCTAAGGTTTCTTTCTCAATTTGGCTATATTTTCATTCAGTTGATGTCAACGACTTTGATGCGTGTGCAATGGCTTTTTTGTTTCCATCAAGAAAAATATGTGATATTACTGCTGACTCCATAATCTGAAGCATTCATTACAACAGTAATGTCTAATGATGGATTGTAATGTGTCAGTAATAGATCAGAACCAAGAAGTGTTTTGATGAAATGATTCTTTGCATGTGTTTGACCAGTTTTATTTGGTATCTTTTTGTAAAAGATTATTCAGAGACCCCCATAACTTATGCAGTTTGGGTAAGAAGGAACTATAATTAGCATTACAAGCTATATTTTCGTGAACATCGACAATATTACATAGCTAATGTACTTCAACAAGTCATATTTTTTTTATTTGTGGGTCAATTTTTAAAAGACTTACATTGATGGGAAGAGAATAGAATAAGCATTTCAATGATGTTAATTTATTTTTCTTTTATGCGTTCAATGTTTTTATGCTTCAAGTTAAAAATGATGACAGCAAAAAGGAAAACTGTTTATTCAATGTTTGCATTTCATACGTTACATTTGGATACACATGTGTGGAGGGCAAATTTGATCGGACATGGCTGGAATTTTACAGGCTGTATAAAAATAGAAGTCCATCTCTACTGGACTTTGATTTATATTTTTACGACCACAGGAAGCAAAGTTAGGACCGAGCAAAGTTGACAAAGAATATTTCAAAATTGATAAGATAAATCGGTATATATCATCCATTTTCATATAGATAATAGTTTCAGAATTATTTTCATGTATAATATGTAAATATTTGATAATTATTAGTTGTGCGGAAATATTTTAAAAATGTAATCTTTTATAGAAATTCAAATCCGCTTAACAGGAAAAACGACTCGCAATGCGCTAATGTGCTGACTAGTGCTCAGCTAACTAAAGTCCACGCATTAGCAAGTTTGGTTTGTATTCTCTTAAAAAAAAAAAAAACTGTTTTTTCTGCTTTCAAAACGAAAGCAGAAAAATCAGTTTCATTTTATATTCTGAGTTTGTCAATTTAAAAATAATTATTTTCAGGTTTTTAAAATTTTATTTTCAAACAATACTATTTTGTTGTTTTTAACGCTTTTAGTGCAATGTACTAAATGCGTTAAAAAACAACAAAATGTACTATGTACATATGGGTTTCAGTTATCATGGTATTTATAACTTCTTACTTGTACTTAAGGTAGAATTGTGTTTTTTAGTGGTAAAAAAAACGAAAAAAACATAAATAAAAGTAATAGTAAGAGAAGTTTACAAAGGTGTAGCATTCCTTCTGAAGCTAAGACTGGGTCACTTTGAACTCGTGGGCCAGCGCCAAGTCCTGCTGTCACACCCAGGGTCTGCCAGCGACCACCTGATTGCACCAGGGACCATCACACTCTTCAGCACACCCAGGTACACTTTGGTGTTGACTTTCAAGCTGATTTTGAAGATGTGAAGTGGTATGATGTAGCCCTCACTTGAAACCACACCAAAGACTGGCTGGAAACTTTGTTTCCATTACTCTGGATATGTCCCTGTTATTTGTGGCAATCCAACGATGCATTTTGAGGGTGCTGGCAATGGTTCTGTTATAACTTGGATCGGTAGAGAGCATGAATTGTACAGCCGTGCATCTCCGATCTTGCTGGTTAACATTGTGTCACTTTCAGACATGATAGAAGGCCATTATCGCTCTTGAGATTTGTACACAACTGGCCAACTAGTAGATGGTCTATAACGAAAAAGAAAACCGGCTTTCATTAAACAGAAATGGAATCATGTCATCTTTTCTAGGGCGACAATTTTATCGGTCCACGCTGTAGAGCACAATTGAATCATGATACTTAAATTTTGTTCATTTAATTTTAATTCAAGTGATTATGTAAAAATAATTTTATATATGTAGTATGTCTACACACACATACACACAAACATACACACACACACACATATACATATAAGACAAATTGGGTTTAAATTCTGTGAATTAAATTTTACAACAATTTATTTTTCGACAATGAGTCCAAAAAAATAAATTTGTTTCCTTATTTCATGGAGTTTCAATGAATGGCTCATATCATCAGAGGAAACGTATTTAGCAAGATGAAATTCATATATAGTCTATAAATTTTGCTGATTTGCACATAAATTGAATACTAAGAGAAATCATATATGTATGAAATTTGACAAAATGCCAAGTGGAAAGATTGAAAGGATATTCCAAAAGAATTTCAAGGTTTGAAGAATAATCCAAAGTTGAAGTCGAGTTAGTCAAATGCACATATGATACAAAAAAGATTGACAGTTTTGTGTACTGTAAAATCCAATATAAAAGTTTCATTCCAAATTTTGTCGTAAGAAGTGATTTACTGAAAAAAACAAGTGAAAATGAAATATACTGGCTCTGACGAGAAATCTGTATGCTCTTGTCTGATGGCAGAAAATAAAAGTTAAACACAAAATAATTATAGTTTAGAGATTGGCAGAAATACTATTTTAGGGCATATAAAATCTGTCTCCAAGGCCAGGAGATCGAAGTGACCTAGATATTGAGAAAGTTAAAATCTAGACTGACACCTGAGGGGGAGGGGAGGCGAAGGGAAGATAACCTTATCTTATATGTCAAGAAAACTCACGTGCTCTTAAAGCAAAACCGCACACACACACACACACACAGCATAGAAATAAACATATATACAAACAAAAGAATAATTATATAAACATTTACACATCTCTGTAAATACATATATTGTACATAGATCCTCGAGTTTAGAAATTGATATCCAAACTTAAATGTTATTTTTACTTTAAAAATAACATTAATACACTAAGTTATAACCAGTTACACCGTGAAACCACCACAAACTACCATATCTACTTACGTTAAGAAACTGAGCGACCTCTAAAAATCTTTAAATATTGAATTTTTTGTATTTAAAAAAAAAACTTGCAGGATCTGGTTGCTGAGTGTCAAATCAATAATAATCTTCTGAAAATATTGAAAAAAAAAAAAAACAATGTAAAGAACCTCTCCCATATGGGCAATAATTTGGTTTCTTGTTTCCTTTGAGTTTTTCCAATAAGGGTGATTGAATTACTAGAACTTTGTATTAGAAACTGAGCAACCCTTAAAAATCTTTAAATGTTGAATTTTTTGCGTTTTGATTAAATTTGCAATCGCTAGTAATCCGCTCCAAAAATTGAAAAAAAAAAAAAAACGAACTTAAAAAGAATGGTACTTTTGCAGAATTTGATCTGAATCCTCAGGATTTTCTGTCAATTATCATTAGGGCTCGACCGAAAATCACCGGATGAAGCCAAGCATTGTTCAAATGTTGAAACACTAAGTCAACATTGTTTTTTGACTTTTTGTATACAAAAATGTAATATTTTAATTACTTCTTGGATGATGGAGTATTTATTTTCATGACATCTGTTGACAAAAAAATAATTTGTAAATTATTTTGAAAATCTTTTCCATACTTTCACCTAACAATTTATGGTTTTCATAAAAAGCATTCATCTTTTCTTATGAAAAAATTCTATTTACAAAAAAAATAAAATGAAATAAAGCGTTTACTGCCAATTTAAAAAAAAAAAAAAAAAAGACATGAAATGTGTAGGAGAAAAGAAATTTAAGAGAAATTAAATTCCTCTGCCCCCAAACAAAATAATAATAAAACAAAGAAATAAAACACAATGACACCACGTTTAAAATGCGCCGCATTTATTTTTCAACAAAATAACAAGATGAACAAGTAAAGTCTGATCGATAAGAGTTCTTGTGAAATCATTGAGGTTAGAATATTCAAATTAGGTGAACATTCTTTGTGGAATTACTAAGATTAAAAGGTCATGTTAGATTAAAGTCATTCATTAAAATAATAAGATTGGAAGGTGAAAGTCTTTTGTGAAAATAATGTCCTTATTTCAAGGTTTGTGTTTTAACTGGCAACGTTTGCCTTATTTGAAAGTCCTATGAGAAAAGTAGTCCGTTGTTAGTAATTCTTATAGAAAATGTACGGAATGGGTGCGTGTGTGCATAAGTGTGTTTTTTTTTTATGCCGGCAGAGTGTGTGTAATTATGGTCTCGACAGATTTGAAAACTACGATGAGATGAAAATAAGAGACATGGAGCAAAAAGAGAGAGAAAGAATGTTTGTTGCATTTAAATGCTTTTTGAATCGGATTCCAGCACAAGATTGCTGCTGCTGTTTGGGAAAGCGTGAAAAAAACAATCTTCTAAAATGTCTCATTGGTTGATATTGTCACTTGGTATTGTCTTCACTTACGTCCATCAGAAATATGTCCATTTTGCTTTTGCTATTGTGAAAAAAGCGCGTGGACATATTTGAAATTATGTCGTTGCAAGAGGAACTTATTTTTGTACAAAATGTGCGGGGAAATTAAATTCAATGAACCTTCGTTTATTTGCGCGTGCGCGTGTGAGAGAGTGACAGCACAAATACTCCCCCCAGGTTGAAAAAAAACATTTTTTTATTTTTATTTTTTTTACAAAGGCATGAACACATTATCAAGGCCCAGAGGCCACTCAAGGATAAGGGTTAAAGAGTGTACAGTAGAAATTGGACAATATAGTAATCATTAGTAATGAAAATTTGGTAAATTTGATAACTTATATGGAACGGTTCATCAAGAACTTATTTACTCTAGACTTGAAGACAACCATATTATAGTCAGCCGGAAAGCAGGAAAACGGAAGACAATTCCACAGGCGTGCAGTTCTAAGAAAGAAGCTTTGTTCATGGAATCTACGTTTAGGTTTAGGCACAGATAAAGAGTGGGGGTAATTATTGATAGTGTTTACAGCTAGACGAGTGTTTCTTGTAAAAGTTTGGCGAGGGGGGACCATAGATTGAAGCTCAGTCGAACACTTTCCATGAAAATAACGATACATCAGAGACAAACTCGCAACATCTCTTCTTTGAGATAGAGGTTGCAAGGAGGAGAAAAGGACATCTCCTACGAGGCTACAAAGTCTATTTTGAACTCTATCAAGGCAGGCCAAGTCCTTTCTAGCAGCTCCTGCCCAGATGTGGCAACAGTATTCCATCCTTGGACGTACCTGGCTCTTATATAGATAGAGAATAGCATCAGCAGTGAGATATTTACCGGATCGATAGAAAGATCCCACCATTTTTCCAGCGGCCTTGGCAACAGATTTGATGTACGTGTTCCATTTAAGATCAGGAGTAATGGTCAAGCCCAGAAGCTTGTCAAAACTTGAGGCCTCCTGAAGACTAGAGCCATTCATTTCAATTGATGCCAAATGTGGATTAGAATGTTGATGATGTAAAGAGAGAAGCTTGGTTTTAGATGCATTAAAAGTAACCAGCCACTCCTTTCCCCATTGTACTACGTTCTCAAGATCAGAGGAGAGAGAATTGGAGAGAACTTGGTCGTTTACTGTCTTAGATGTGCTACCATAAATGGTAGTGTCGTCAACATAGATGTCTACAAATGATGTAAGGATGTGATTTGGAAGATCATTAATATAGGAAAAGAGTTGGGCCCAGGATGGATCCCTGAGGGACACCGGCATTAATACTGTGAGCTTCTGATTTTTGCCCCTCAACTACTACTCTTATGAATCTATCAGAAAGAAATGATTTAATAATTGAGAAGACTTTTCCAGCTATACCATAGCTAGCGATCTTATGAAGTAAACCTTTATGCCATACCCTATCAAAGGCTTTAGATATGTCAAGAGCAATTGCCCTAGAAAGATTGCCACCGTCGTTTTTCTCCCTTTTTTTTTTTAAATATGTAACGTATTCCTTAAAACAGTGTATTTTCCTGCCGGTTTTTGTTTTGGTAGTCGCATCGGTGTTTCTTCAGTGGGGGAATGATCTGAAAATCTACGTATGCCGGTTTAAGATGGTCCAACGCGATAGTGTCTCTTTCCGTTTTTTGAAACGGTGAGATATTTATCCTGCCTGTCCAGAACTGGGTATGGACCCGAATAATCTGGACAAAATGGCTTTTTCACAGAGTCGTTCCTGACAAAGACATGTTTGGTGGTGTAAAGATCTTTTGGGATATAGGATTGTCTGTCTGTCCTCCTGGTGGGTGTGAAATTTAGATGAGACATTTTGTCTTTCAACTCAGTTACGAACGTCGTTGTAGGTAAGATCTCTGTGTGTTGATCAAAATATTGACCTGGTAGAGTCAAAGTGGAACCGAAAACTATCTCCGCCGGTGTGCTTTGTAAGTCTTCTTTTACAGAGTTCCGTATCATTAATATTATCAAAGGTATATTGTCTGCCCAGTCTGTGTTGTTCAGACTCATTGCCAGGGAGGTTTTTAACTGCCTTTTGAAAGGAGGGGTGATATGCCGTATTCTTGATGTGGTTCATTCCTAGTAATTGATTAAATTCTGCAAAAAGTATCGATTGGAACTGCAAACTTCTCAGTTGTAATGACTGTGGGTACGTGAAAAATGGCTATCCAGTCTAGCTATTGTTGAAGCTGAAGTATCCTTAATGGCTATGGTGGTAAGCCATCTGCTAAATCTATCGACAATAGTCAGGATGTGGATGTGTCCCTTTGAAGTGGGTGACGGTCCTACTAAATCGATGTGGATGTTGGTAAATCTAGCATCGGGTGTACTAAAAGAACTCAGTGGTGATTTCGTGTGTCTGTGAATTTTGTTCTTTGGACAAGGTATCCACGTCTTAGTCCAATTTTAAATATCTGTGTTCATATTCGGCCCTTCACGTATCTTATATCCATGGAGTACTGTGCAATATAATCGAAATGTCTGATTTCTCATGGGCCATATTTGTCTACATGTGTGTGTAGCGCATAAGTTAACGGTTTTTGATATGTGTAGATCGTGAAATTTCTGCCTTCCAAGATTTGTTTGAAATGTTTAATCGCCAAGTAAATTGCCAATAATTCCCTCAAAAATGTGCTGTATTTTCTTTGCGTCTTGTGTAGCTTAGCTGGAAAAAATGATATAGGGGTCATCCCATCATCGGTCAGCTGGTGTATGACTGCCCCTACGGCTACGTATGATGCGTCCATTGTAAGTGTGAGTCTGGTATCTTCCTTGTCATTTATGTAAGTCAGCTTTGTGAAATTTGCTAGGACTTTCTTCGCTTGAGTAAAAACTGCTAAGGCTGGTCCATCTAATGTTAACTGTTGGTTCTTGGTCTTGTTCTGCAACAGCGATGTTAGTGACGCGAGAATTTCAGAGCAGTTGGGTAAGAATCGCCTGTAGTAGTTGATTATCCCTATAAATCGATAGACTTGTCGAACAGATGTGGGCTGTGGAAAATTAGCGATGGCATTCACTTTTTCGGGTAATGGTGATATTCCACACTTGTCGATCGTGTGTCCGAGGAAGTTGACTTCTGATTGGCCGAAGATGCATTTTTCAACATTGACTTTTAGGCCGTAGTGAGATAATCTCTGGAAAGCTTGTTCCAGGTGCTGTTTATGCTTGTCCAGGTTTTTACTAGCAATCAGGACGTCATCCACATATACAAATATGAATGGCAATCCTCTGAAAACCTCATCTATTAAGCGTTTAAAAGTTTTACTAGGGTTTTGAAGTCTGAAGGGTATGCGGGTGAATTCGTAAAGCCCAAATGCTATTTTGTGGATATCCTCTTCTGCTACGGGGACTTGGTAGTATGCCTTCACTAGATCCAACTTCAAAAACGTCACGTTCTGTAATCTGATTGCAAAATCGTGGATTTGAGGAATAGGGTATCTGTCCAGTAAAATTTGTACATTTAGTCTTATGAAATTGCCACATGGGTGCCAGAATGTACTGTCCGACTTTTGCACCATGAGGATCGGATAATTCCCTGTTGTAGCATGTGCTGAAATTCTATCTTCACTATTCAGTATTTATCCGGTTTTAAATGTCTGAGGGGTGGTGTGGACTGGTTGTCCGGTCGTTTTAATGTAGTGTTTAGCACTATGCTTGACCATGTCTGTGTCCCTGAATGGCTGAGACAGCTGTGGATATTTTTGGAGTAATCGACGAATGGCTGGATTGTCAGGTACGGCTGAATGGTCCTACTAAATCGATGTGGATGTTGACTGGTATCGAGTGGTGAATCTTTTGACCACCAACTTCGTTTTGTTGTCTGTTAGTGTGTGGTTGGTCATGTCCACAGACAAATTGAATTTCGCCAGGAAATCCGCTCCTATTATTGGCGTTGTTAAAATCCACATGAAAGTTCGCCTCAAGCCGATATTGATAGTCAGTGATTTATCCTCGAATGTGGATATCTTGGTACCGTTGGCTGCTTGCAAGTGATACGATTGGGTCGTAATTTTCTGACTGGTCAGCGGTGGTCCAGTGACAGTTGTCGTCATTACTGGCTGGCATTCTCATTTCCCTGTTTCGTTCTGTTACTGAAGGAACAAGGGTGGGTACAATGTCACACGTTACTACCAAATTTACTACAGTAGAAACGGTGTCCATCTGCTCTGTCGCGTTCCATGTTTCTACTTCTGCTAGTACTCCTTCGTATCTAGGGCGACCTGCTGTGATGTGAGTGTTGGCGATCTGCCTTCAGTAAATCCTGTATTTGTTTGGACAGCTCCTCCACCGTTGATTTTAGCTTGGTTAGCTCCTTGTCTCTTCGTTGCATAGACTGTTGTTGTAGTGAGTTTACTCAGCGTGCTCATAGGTTCTCGTGAATTCGGTCTGCTATTTCCACCAGTTTGTCAGGCTCTGTTCCTTCTGCTGTTATTGTGGAGATCTGTTGATGCTGGTAGTTTATCCAGCTACAAATTCCTCATTATGCTCTCCAACATCTTGTTATCTCCAAAAAGGGTGCGCATCTCACATAACAACTGTGACGGAGTGCGGTCTCAAAGTTCGACCTGCATCAAGAGGTTGCGTAACATTGACTCATTGGATAAGCCAATTCGTTTTAGAATTGCTTCCTTCAGCAAGATATGGATATATGTATATATATGTATATATATGTATGGATATGTATATATATGTATATATATATGTATGGATATATGTATGGATATATGTATATATATATATGTATGGACATATGTATATATATATATATATGTATGGATATATGTATATATATATGTATGGATATATGTATATATATATGTATGGATATATGTATATATATATATGTATGGATATATATATGTATGGATATATGTATATATATATATGTATGGATATATATATGTATGGATATATGTATATATGTATGTGTATATATATATGTATGGATATATGTATATATATATGTATAAATATATGTATATATATATGTATGTATATATATATGTATGGTTATATGTATGTATTTATATATGTATGTATATATGTATGTATACATGTATATATATGTGTATGTATGTATTTATATATGTATATATGTATATATATACATGTATATATGTATGTATGTATATATATATGTATGTATATATGTATATATATATGAATATATGTATATATATATGAATATGTATATATGTATATATATATATGTATATATGTATGTATGTATATATATATGTATGTATATATGTATATATATATGAATATGTATATATGTATATATATATATGTATATATGTATGTATGTATGTATATATATATGTATGTATATATGTATATATATATGAATATGTATATACGTATATGTATATATGTATATATGTATATATATATGTACGTATATATGTATGTATATATGTATATATATCTATACATATATGTATGTATGTATGCATATATGTATATATGTATATATGTATGCATATATGTATATATTTATGTATATATGTATGTATATATATATACATATATATGTATATGTATATATCTATATGTATATATGTATATGTATATATCTATTTGCATATATGTATGTATATATATATGTATATATATATGTATATATATACATACATATGTATATATATATGTATATATATATACGCATGTATATATATGCATATATATATGTATATATATGTATATATATATGTGTGTATATAGTTATGTATGTATATGCATGTATATATATTTGTGTATATGTATGTATATATATATGTATGTATATATGTATATATATATGTATATATATACATGTATATGTATGTATATATATACATGTATATGTATTATTTATATATGTATATATATATGTATATATATATGTATATATATATGTATATATATATGTATATATACATGTATATATATATGTATATATATGTATATATAAATGTATATATATATGTATATATACATGTTATATATGTATATATACATGTATATATATATGTATATATATATGTATATATACATGTATATATATATGTATATATATATGTATATATACATGTATATATATATGTATATATATAAATGTATATATACATGTATATATATACATGAATATATATATAGTATATATTATGTATATATATACATAACCATATATATA